>NC_141031.1:36772500-36977500 GCF_052040795.2 Danio rerio
GCTTTAAAGGAATAGATCAATCAAAAATGAAAACTCTGTGATCACTGCATGTCGGTGCAAACCTATAAGATTTTCCTTCTATCATGCACTGTTTTTATAGCCCGGCAAGCATTTTTTGTTTTTAAAAGATGTCTAATAGACATCTAAACATAGTCATCTTGGCTAAAACAAAGCTAAATTTGGGCTTTCTGTGGAAATCTAACAGACGTCTAAGAATAGGCCAAAACTAGAGTAGTCATCAAATAAAATAAAATAAAATAAAAAATGTATATATTAATAGCGATTCCCTTTTTCACATTTTTTACAGCCTTTTTCCTATATGGATTTATTAAAAAATGGATTTATTAAAAGTATAAAAGCTGAAAAAACATATGTACATAAGTATTCACACCCTTTACCTTGAAGCTCTAAATTGAGCTCAGGTACATTCTGTTTCCACTAATCAATCATGAGATGTTTCAGCAGCTTTATAGGAGTTCACCTGTGGTAAATTCAGTTAATTGGACATGATTTGAAAAGGCATACACCTGTCTATATAAGGTCCCAGGGTTGACAGTGCATGTCAAAGCACAAACTAAGCATGAAGACAAAGGAATAGTCTGTAGACCTTCGAGGCAAGATTGTCTCAAGGTTCAAGGGTGGGTAAGGTTACAGAAAAATTTCTGCTGCTCTGAAAGTTCCAATGAGCACAGCGGCCTCCAGTAAGTGAAGGGTGTTTGGAACCACCAGGACTGGTCGGCCATCTAATCTGAGTGACCGGGGGGGAAGGGCCTTAGTCAGGGAGGCGATCAATAACCCAATGGTCACTCTGTCTGAGCTATTGGTATCTTATTGATATCTTTGGAGAGAGCAGAAGCTTACAGAAGGAAAACCATCTGTGCAGCAACCCACTAATCAGGCCTGTATGGTAGAGTGGCCTGACGGAAGCCAAAAAGCATCTGAAGGACTCTCAGACTATAAGAAACTAAATTCTCTGGTCTGATGAGACTAAAATTGAACTCTTTGGAGTGAAAGCTAGACGTTACGTTTGGAAAAACCAGGCACCGCTCATCACCAGGCTAATACCATCCCTACAGTGAAGCCTGGTGGTGGCAGCATCATGCTGTGGGGATGTTTTTCAGGAGCAACTGGAAGACTAGTCAGGATAAAGGGAAAGATGAATGCAGCAATGTACAGAGACATCCTGAATGAAAACCTGCTTCAGAGTGCTCTTGACCTCAGACTGGGGCGATGGTTCATCTTCCAGCAGGACAATGACCCAAAGCACTCTGCCAACATATCAATGAAGTGGCTTCACTCTGTAAATGTCCTTTGTGGCCCAGCCAGAGCCCAGACCTAATTCCTATCGAACATCTCTGGAGAGATCTGAAAATGACCGCACACCGTTGCTTCCCATTCAACCTGATAGAGATTGAAAGGAACTGCAAAGAGAAATGGGTAAAAATTCCCAAAGACAGGTGTGCCAGGATTGTAGCCTCACATTCAAAAAGAATTGAGGCAGTAATTGCTGCCAAAGGTGCATCAACAAAGTATTGAGCAAAGGCTGTAAATACTTATGTACATGTGCTTTTTCAGGTTTTTTATTTTTAAGAAATTTGCAACAATTTCAAAAACTCTTTTTTCATATTGTCATTATAGGGTATTGTGTGTACAATTTTGAGAAAATAAATGAATTTAGTCCATTTTGGAATAAGGCTGTAACATAAAAAAATGTGGAAAAAGTGAAGCGCTATTAATACTTTCCGGATGCACTGTACATATTGTATAAAGTCTGACTAATTTGTCTATTTGACAACAAGTCTAGTTTTGGGCTAGTTTTAGATGTCTATTAGATGTTCACTGACATCCCAAGTTTAGCCTTGTTTTTGTCAAGCTACCTATGTTTAGATGTCTATTAGACATCTATCAAACACAAAACCGTTTGCTGGGAGAGTTCAATTTCCTTTCCAACAGCTAATGATCACAGTTTTTATAATATTGAAATATAAAATAAATAAAACCATACAGGTTTGAAAGACATAATCGTGAAGAAGTGATAACAGAACTTTCTTTTTAAATGTAATTTAACCTTTCAAGTATGAATGATCACATTTAAAAAAGCTCAAAAAATGCCTTCAAATCTCATAGGCCCTGAGGAGTCAAGCAAATAAGCACCGATAGCATGCTTTGCCAGCAAACTGATTATAAATCTGTACATCTATTAAAAACATTGCTCATTTAGCTTGAATGCTAATGCAATTATTTCAATGCAACGATCGCAAAGCAGCCAGAAATCATCAAGGTCACATTTTCATATAAGCAAATTGCTCACAGCAGAAGTTAGCAAAGAAATATAGTTGGATGTTAACTGTTCATGAATTCGACATCTAGAGGTATTAGCAACTGCATTCAATTTCTGTTAATTTTCATGCACAGATCAGCTAGCTTTTTAGTACTTAAGCGCAATCCTACAGCGAGGCCAAATGCATCCTACTCTACTCGAGCCATCGATTGGAATATTTTTTGGAAATGCCCAATCCCATGCTTCCTAGCACAAGCCAAGCGCTTTGTTTGGGTCTCCATTAATCTCAGAATAGATGACTCTAAAAGAGTCGATGAACAGATCGGTCCATCTCTGTTTGTCAGGTTCAGGGCTCAGTTTAGCCATCTGAGCTGTGTAAGCCAATGTAGCTATGGCCTTGGTGTAGGTATCGGGGTGTTTGGCCTCTTGTAGATTGCTGATTAAGTTTGAGACGCTTAGTACAGTGGTTGGGATGGGACTGTCCTTCCACTCCTCTGCAAGGGCGTCATCTGCAAGTGAGCGTTGAAACAATAGTTTTAGGGGCCTCCAGCAACCGGCTCCGCCTAGTCGCTGCTTTGATTGGATTTAGTTTTGGATTTGATATCTTTCGTGCTGATTGGTGTGTGTTTTGCTGGTATACACACAAGGAAAGGTCACTGGCAGCAAAATGGTACAAAAAAATTTGGTAATGCTTTAGTTTAGGTCACATATTAACAAAATAATAACACTAATAGCTTCATAAACTACTAATTAGCTGTTTATTAATAGTTAGTAAGGTAGAAATTGGGTAGGATTACGGATGTGACTTTCCATTGTGAGTTTGGGCTGCTTATCACATAACAAATGTGTGATTATTATTCATAACATATACATTTGAGATGCATCACCTAACAAATGTATAACATTTGTTATGTGTACTAAATCTTTACTGTATGAAAAAATAACTTTTATATTATGCTGAATATTTATCCTGCATTATTTTGCAATTGCTTCATTAACAATATTTAGCTTATTCAAATGTTGAAATATAAAGCTTGGGTTCATGTATTTTTATAAAGAATTAGTTTGTATCATTCAATTAATACACATGAACAGTATCGTGTGAAGAGTTGATAACTAAAACTATTCTATGAGTTCTTGAAATACAGCTGAAATAAAGTATGTATAATATAATATAATATAATATAATATAATATAATATAATATAATATAATATAATATAATATAATATAATATAATATAATATAATATAATATAATAATTAAAAATGCTGCCTTAAAAACTATAACTGAAAAGTATGTTTGCTGAAGTACTACAAAAAACTACAAATAAAACAAAAACTAAAAATCGAACCTAAACAAATATAAAAAAGACCCTACAAAATCCACTACAGATGACAAAAGAACATCACAAAATGACTACTATTTAAATGAAAATATAAAAGCTCATTAAAAATAATAAACAGTTTAATAAATAAAAAATAATACTGAAACAGCATTCAGTGAACACATACTTTCTCCCTGTTTCAGCCCATTCAAATCATGCAAATATGGACATTAAAAATAAACGAATAAAATTAATCCCAGTTATATTTTATGTATGGACATGCTAGGAAAAAACCACCTACCACTTTTACATGGAAGATCAGGGCAAATGACCACAGGATCTAAAACAAAAAAGCAAACAAAATTGATTACGACAAGCTCAATTTCCACACAGTGTTAGACTTGTTTTGTATTTTTGTGGTATCTTACTGGCAGCACTGTTGCCAGCAAGTTACCACAACTGCCCCTTTACAGTAACTTACCTGCAAATGTGTTTTACAGTAGCAGGGCCCTACCCTAATTTCATTTATCAGTAAAGTAGCCTTACCGCAACTTCTTTTTATGCTAAAAATGCCCTTTTTTATTTTACAGTGTGACAATTTTTACTGTACTCTATTTACATTTCACACTAGCAGTACAAAACCTTTATATTGAGTATTTACTATTGAATTTAATCAACTCCATACAAGCGATTAGTTTTTTTCATAGCTGTCACATATTTGTCTTCCACTACATTAGCGGTACTTGATTACTTTGTTTACAGTAGAATACCGTAAACTCCTAATATGCAGTAAGTTACAGTAAAAGTTTTAAAATGACCCACAATGCAGTGCATATTACAGTAGTAGGGATGCAACGATCCTAGATTTTGGTTGTACCATTATAGTCTAAGGAATAATCACAGTTTATGGTTATCATGATTATTATTTATTAATTTCAAAACACTACTAGTTTGGAAAAATCACATGAAAACTACTTATATTTTAAAGTGGTATTTAATAGTCAATTTCTCTTTGTACTTAAAAAATAAGTGAAACAAAGTTTTTGCCATTTAAACAAGTAACAATTTTACACTGAAAATAAATGACAGAACAATAAAATAAATAAATAGATAAATCAAAATAAGAATAAATAAAAAATAGGACTTGTCTAATGTGAATCTAAGCTACATATTAGCTACGTATTTCCTTTTAAAGACAACAAATGTAGTCAAAGGCTGCAGAACCTCTGTCTGAAAGCCACTTTTGATCAACTCTATTACAAAATTGTTTGGTAGTTTCCTTTTGTATTTTTCTCCCTTTGAAGTAGTAATGTGTATATTCTATACAAAGTATGATCCTTCTTTCAATGAGGTGTGCCTGGAAAGCGTGAGCAAGTCATGCCGCGTGTGCACCGCATGCACGTCATTCCCAATATGCAAATAAGAAAAGAAATATCAAACTTGCGCACAAAAAATATGGATATTTCTTAGTTTATAGCCTCAGCCATAGTTAATCTAGTGTACAAGTTCAGAACTTTAAACTAGCTAACAGTTGGCATATCTTTGTTTAGTTGCAGCAGTTTTGTACGGTGCAGAAACGGTGTTCAACGGTGTTGAGATGCCTTTATGATTTATAACCATGACAAATTATAGCACGGTAAATAGTGAAACCGGTTAATCGTTGCATCCCTATACAGTAGTGAATTGTAAAGAATGTTTGTGGTATTTTACTGGGAGTCTTTGCAGTAAAACTGTAAAATTGCGGTAAAGTGCAACAGTGCAGTGTAAAATCAGACAACCTTTCTGACAACACTCACCCGGACACAGCACAGTCTCAATCCTGTCGATGAAATCTTCTGCGACCAGATCAGCGAAACGCCTCATTCCCATGACTCTTCCATCTTTTCTACAGGCGATAGACTTCAAGCTTTCGTTTTCCTCCGGCTGGTCAAACATATCTCCAATACCAATAGCGTTGACATCAATGCTGGTGTCGGTGCAGAGGTAATTGAGCAGTTTGTCATCATCCCGGGGATCATACCGACCATCTGTGATTACGACCACCGTCACATTGGCTTTTGACCGACGGCTGTCACGAATCAGGTTATCGTAGGCGAACTTCAGGGCTGAAGGAGTCCACGTTCCTCCAGCAATCCACTCTAGCTTCTTCACAGCATCTTTGAAGGCTGACATGGAGTCGATCTTGGAGTCGTTGAGTCGAATGGCCTGGAATGTTCCGTTGTGACTGTACTGGACGACACCAACTCGAGTTCCTGAGACATTTGGCAGATACACATTTGATTAGATTACATTAAAGCTCATTTACATTGCTACCAGCTTAAAGCTCAGTGTGTTTTAGAAGCGTTACTTGGGTTCAATTTCAACTCATCTTGTTGTGGGTGGTTGCTAGGGTGTTGCTAATCAAGATCTAAAATAACTCATATTTTTGTGGTTGGTTGCTAGGGTGTTGCTATGCAGTTGCTAAGCTGATTAATCTTACTTTGCCTCATTATAAGGGTTTTGGTGGTTGCTAAAATGACTCATCTTGTTGTGAAAGGTTGCTAGGGTGCTGGTAGTTAGGTGCTAAGATGACTCATCTCACTTTGCCTCAAACCTTAGCTTTTGGAAGGGTGTTGGTGGCTGCTAAAATTACTAATATTGTTGTGGGCGGTTGCTAGGGTTTTGGTAGGTAAGTGCTAAGATGACTTATCTTGTTTGGGTGGTTGCTAGTGTATTGTTATGCAGTTGCTAGGATGACGCATCTTACTTTGCATTGCTACTGTGCTTTTGGAAGGTTGTTAGTGGTTGCTTAAATGACTCATATTGTTGTTAGAGGATGGTTGCTAGGGTCTTTTCTATGTAGTTGCTAAGATGACTCATCTTTGTTGCTGTGTTGCTAAGATAACTCATTTATGCATCATTACTATGGTTTTGGATAAATGTTTGGGTGGTTGCTAGGGTGTTGCTATGTGGGTGCTAAATTGACTTCTCTCGTTGTGGGTGGTTGCTAGACTATTGCTATGCAGTTACTAAGATGACTTATCTTGCTTTGTTGCTAAGATAACTCATGTTCGCATCATTACTATGCATTTTGAGGGATATAAGTGGTTGCTAAGATGACTCAACTTGTTTGGGTGGTTGCTAGTGCATTGTTATGCAGTTGCTAGGATGACTCATCTTACTCTGCTTTGCTACTGTGCTTTTGGAACGTTGCATAGATATATACACTAGATATCGCATACGGACCCTGAGCATGCGTCAATAGCGCCGCCACATTGGTACAGTGCTCCCAGGACAAATGTCATTCAACCGCACTAGTCAAGACAGTGTTATTACGTGAAGATGCGGGACTTTAGCGCTGTCTACGGGTGTAGTAACGAGCAAACAAAGAAAACAAAGCACAAAGGCAGAACATTTCATAGGTAATATTATGTTTTTTTCTGTTTTTGTATGTTCTGAACTTTTGTGCTAATCAGTTAACGTTATTGAGGATAACAGTCACTTACTGCATTCACCATACGGCAAAGCAGCTCCAACTCGCACTTAACACTCGGCTTATGCTAGTTTTGTTGAATAAAATCAGCAAACAATGCAAAAGAAATATGAAAAACGAGATGCTGCGCTGCCGGAAACTTGTATTATTGTCGGCTAGTGAAAGAGTCGTTTGGGGGATTCATTCACAAACGAATCGCTCCCTCCGTCAGTATGAGAAATGGAAGAAGGAGAGGAGGTGTGTTTCAGGACACGGATTAGATCAAATTTAACAAGGAGGGTGAAGAGTACATTTCTGTACACACAAACACAAGCTTTTTGTCAGGAATGCCAGTGCGGTCACTGATCCATCAATGTAAAAAAGTGATATAAAATTATAATTTTTGTAATTAGAAATTAAAAAAAAAATTGCATACTAACATCCAGGAAAACTCCCCATCATAGATATATGTGTATATGTGTATATCTCTGGCTTTGGTCCCGCATTCATTTCAAAGAAGCGCCACCCTGTACCAAGATGGCGGCGCTATTGACGCATTCCGTCCAATAGACAACAATAGGCCAGGCGACATCTAATGTATATATCTATGGGAAGGTTGTTGGTGGTTGCTTAAATTACTCATATTTTTGTGGGTGGTTGCTAGGGTCTTGCTATGCAGTTGCTAAGATAACTCATTTTTTCATCATTACTATGCTTTTTGAGGGATATTGGTGGTTGTTAAAATGGGTCATCTTGTAGTTAGTGGTTGCTAGGGTCTTGATATGCAGTTTGTGAAATGACTCATCTTACGTTGTCCCTTTGTTGCTAAGACAACTCACTTTTGCTTTATTACCATGCTTTTGAAGGAATGTTTAGGTAGTTGTGATGGTGTTGCTATGTGATGGTCAAAATGACTCATCCTGTTGTGGGTAGTTGCTAGGGCGTCACTATGCAGTTGTTAAGATGACTCATCTTTGCAACTTTACTATGTTTTTCGAAGAGGTAGGTGCTTTGTGGTTTCTAAAATTACTTAGCCTGCTTTGGGTTTGGCAGGGTATCATGTGTGGTTGCTAGGATGTTGATTAAGACAGTGTTTTTACCTGTTTCAGAGCTGGGATCTTTAGCGATTGAGCCCAGTCTGTTAATGGTGTTGATCACAAAGTTCTTCTCCAGGGTGAAGTTGGTCAGCCCCACACTCTCAGAGCTGTCAATCACAAACACAATATCCAGGGCACCGCATCTCTTTTCACAATCTGCAATAGAGAGGAACAATTTGTAACAAACACAAATACACTGTATCACACTAAACAGTTTTAACAATAGCAATCTTACCACAGCATCCACAGGTTTCTCTGATGTAGTTCATGACATCACATTCCTGAGAATATGTGGAGAACATACTCAGCATCCATACTTCATGTAATAATGTGCAATTCATTTTTAAGAATTTGAATGCTTACAGTAAGGCCAGGATCTCCCTCTGGTCCAGGATCACCCTGTTAAAGACACAAGTAAAATCATTTAAATGAACAAAGACTTGTCCATGAAAGCCTGCTTTTCCATGAGTGAAGGTCTTTATACACTGAGGTCTAAAGTTTTGTATTTGCTTTTTTCGTGTTCATATGTGAAAAATCCGTCATGTGCAAAAACCTTGCACAATAAGTGAGATGTGTATTAATTAATCCATTCTGAGAGTCAATTCAAGCTGTGATACAATGTTAACCTTACTTCTCCAAAGTAGAAAAAGAAAGAGGAATAGGCTGCATCGATGGATTTGCTCTTCAGTGTTTGGACTTTCAGTGGTGAAAATTATACCACAATAAACTGAACTAAACTGAACTTTAACTCTGAAAACTGGACTGAAACACTTTCAATTTACTAGAACTTTAATGTTAGGCTGCTTAGACACAATCCACATTGTGAAATCGCTATAGAAATGAAGATGAATTGAATTGAATTATAATAGACGGTGGCCACGCTGATGTAGCTTTCTATTATAATGTCTATCAGCAGTATGTGAAATTTATTGACACATACACACCAAACAGCAGCAGGGAGAGATGCGCCAGTCACTAAATCCAGTATGTAGGGGTTTTCAACTGTCTGGCACATTCTGTCTCATTGTATGCACTGTGTTTGTCTTAAAGTTATCTGTAGCTCAAATGACGGCATTCTGTATTTAGCTTTTCGCTTGTACGGTGGCTTTGAACTGTCAAAACTCTTCTTAAATCACTTTTTCGGATGCGAAAAGCAAGAAAAAAAATCTAACCTGGTTTTAATTTTTTTATGACAGACGAAAGTTTCGGAGGCAGTGTGTGAATACGATTGACACAACATGAGGTTAAATTTATTTTTTGACGCACAGAAATTACTGATGAAAATTCCGGATTCAGTTTGCAATAACTTTAAATCAGATCACTTTCAGTCTTTTGTACAGTATTGCTCGTGTTTGCACTCGTGCGCACATTCGTTGCTCTCTGCAGTTCACTTAACAGCCACTGGTGTCACTAAAAACGAAGATTTCTAAATTCCATATACTGTATTACCCCTTTAATCGAAGAACTTTAGAGGTTTGTCTTTAAGTGACTATCCCTTTATTATACATTAAAAATAAAAATTACATCTCTTCCTCCATCTCCTCTAGGACCCCTCTGTCCAGGCTCTCCTGCTGGGCCAGGCTCTCCCTGAAAAATAACAAATTAGCAATAAAATATAATCAATATACTGTAAAACTTTATGGAAGCATTGAACCTTGTGCCAAAAATACACAGCAAATGCTCCACAGAGGTGATTTTTATTTTCTATTTTCTTTTATTGTTAGACTTATGTCTGTGCAGATTAAAATATTTTTTTATATTTTAATTTATTGGACTATATATTGTATTTTTCCTTACTGTTTGTTATTTTTCCATGTCTGTGAAACACTTTGGTCAACATTCATGATGTTGTAATGTGCTATACAAATAAAGTTGACATTAACCTTATAAAGAGGCACCTAATTGTCTTTACATGGGATGTTTATGCTGCTCAACTGTGAAATGAATCCATTTACACAGAAAAAAAAAGTATAAGTTAATACTTTAATAATAGAGCAGGCAAACTAATCTGGTTTAATCAAGCATTGTATTTAAAGCAGACACATAGACGCTTTAGCCCTGTCATCATGACTTTCCTAAACAGCAAATAAGCAGCTGAAATGAATCAATTTGCTCACAGGCTCTCCTGGAGTTCCCTTTAGACCTGGGTCACCCTTTGGTCCACAGTCTCCTCTGCTTCCCCTGGGTCCAGGAGAACCTTTTTCACCCCTGTCACCCTGTAGAACGAACATACATCAAATGAATAATGTTTGTGGAATACAGGATATTATTTACAACCCATTACAGTACCGTTGGTCCTCTTGGTCCAGGATAGCTGAATCCAGGTCTGCCAGAATCACCCTACAGCATAAACATTTTGAATTTGTAACAGATAAGCCATTTATAACAGAAAAGCAAACATTGAGTTGATGTTTTGTGTGTAATGATGTACCTTTGGTCCTGGAGGGCCAGGATCACCTCTAGGGCCAGAATCACCTGGGTCACCCGATGAACCCTATGTGAAAACATCATATTTATTCATACATCCAACTAAATTAGTATCATCTGACCTACAGTAATCCGCCTTCAGCAATGTCGCCTTACAGCAAGAAGGTCGCTGGTTTGAGTCCTGGCTGTGTCAGTTGGCATTTCTGTGTGGAGTTTGCATGTTCTCCCCGTGTTTGCGCGGGTTTCCTCTGAGTGCTCTGGTTTCCCCCACAGTCCAAACACATGCACTATAGGTGAATTGAATAAGCTAAATTAGCCGTAGTGTATGAGTGTGAATGAGAGTGCATGGATGTCTTTCAGTACTGGGTTGCAGCTGGAAGGGTATCTGCTGTGTAAAACATGTGCTGAATGAGTTGGCGGTTCATTCCGCTGTGGTGACCCTTGATGAATAAAGGGACTAAGCCGAAGAAGAATGAATGAATGAATGAATGAATGAATAAATCCGCTTTCAGTTTCAGACATGTTCAGCCAAAGTGTACAATGAGGCTGACTGCAAATAGTTTCTATTACCTTTCTGCCTGCCTCTCCAGGAGCTCCTGGTGGGCCTCTTGGTCCTGGAAGTCCGTTATCACCCTAGACATTAGTAAGAAATGGTTATTTTTACTCGTATCCAAATTTAAACCAATAAAAATACATTTTCTGTTTTCAAACAGCCATATCAGTGGCTTTTACCTTGGATCCTTTGCCGCCAACTTCACCTGCAAGACCTCTGGGTCCCTCAGCACCTGGTTCACCCTGTGAAATGATATCCATGTTTAATTAATAATCCAGGACATTGATAAAATAACTGATAACTAAAAATGTATCTAAGCTTATTAGTGGTGTAACGGATCACACTGCGATTTTTGAGTCAAGGATCGGACCATTTTTTAGATAAGCAAAAAAGGAGGGGGATAAATGTCATTTGCTTTTAATTTAAACACAAATATTACTGCAAAAACCACTGGTTTAAACAAACAGAACCTGTACTTTTAATTTTTAAAAAATCAAGAAAGGACCAGCAGAAAAAGGAAAGTATTCAATACGAAAAATAATCTTTGCGACTGTTGCTGATAATGCTAAATATGGAAATCTAACATCTTGTACAACATATATTTATTTTCAATTAATGATTTAAAAATTCACACATAAAACTTCATGTTTCATTATAGGTGGATCATTTTTGAAAATCATTTCAGTGACATCATTTTGATGGTTGTTTGTCGCCACCCATTGGTTAAACAATGTAGTTGCTACAACTTCCCCCAGCGTCAAGTTCCATTAAACAGTGATTTTAATCTTTACCATAAACATCAGTGTTTACATCTGATCTATAAACTGTTCCCTCAGTACTTCTGTGTCATTTAATTGTTTGTAACTAATTGAAAAAGTGCAAAAACTGAATCTCTCTCGATAAAACACATATTTGAACACAGCACTTCGAAAGATTATTACACATATGCAAATCATTACTATTTATCATTCATGTTGCGTGAGTCTGAATTGAGATCACAATATTTTAATGTTTAATTCTGCAGCTTTACACCGAATTCATTAATGCAGGCTAAACAAACAGTCACAGAAAACACCTTTAATTCATAACCTAAGAAAGCATTTACATAGGTCCCACCACAACTTTTTCCATCATCAATAAATTTTACAAGGAAGCCAAAATGCTTTCATAAACGTGATTTGAATGATGCGGGAGGCGATCTCTCTGTAATTGTTATAAATGTTGGATTAACCTACAAGTTTAAAAAAGTTACTTATCGGGTCATTTCCAACAGATTACAAACTGTGGGTGGTGATCAACCGTGATCCGTTACACCCCTAGAGTTTATGATAAAATAAGAGCAGCTTCAGGGCTCCAGACTGATATTAAACTGGTCACACTTTTTTTCCTGTCTGTGGAAAATGTACTTTTGATCAGAAATAAAAACCCTATCCCTTGTGTATGAGAAATAGTAAAAGTCAAAAGCAAAATGAAACAGGCACTCATTTAAACTGTGAACTGCACATCATTTACACGCGTATTAAAAAGTTAGGCATTTAAACTTAAGGCATTTTACAGTTCACAACCAACATACTGTTCATAACGAGAAAAAAAAACACAGAGACCATAAACTGTAGACTATTTCTATACCCGTGATTATCATGACCTACAAAAATATGAAATAATGAGTTTGTTACAGTCTTTGTTGATTTTTGTTCATTTGACATCTGCATTCTTCAGCTCGAGATACTGCTACTGTCAACTCAAGCTGTCAAAAGTGTATTTCTAAGATACAAAACATATGTAGACGTTTCAGATATTAGTCTGCTCCCCTGCACATACTAAACACCTTTTCTAAAATGCTTTTTAAAGTTTCAATTGTCCTTGAACCCAAACACTGACCTTCTCTCCTTTTGCCCCATTAGGTCCAGTGCTTCCTTTAGGTCCAAAATCTCCTCTTCGCCCCTAATAATGCAATAGCAAATATTACAATACTGCAGGTCGACATACTGTAGTTTAGGAAGGCAAAAAAATTAAATCCTCACAGCATCTCCTTTGGGTCCAGGTCCTCCAGCTGTCCCCTATGAAGAAAAAAAAATCGATTTGGAGTACTAGAATGAAAATAACATGATTAAAAAGAATAACATAACCACTAACACAGTTTATGTTGAAAACTTTGTTTACAGTGGTAAAGGGGCTTCATTTGGAAAAAAAACAAATGGAAATGGATCTGAATTGGGTGGATCATGACCGATTTTAAACCTGGGACTATGGGTAATAGATTTTAACAATGGGTATATTTAGGAAACTTTTTATTTTGTACAATTATAAAAGATGGTAGAATGGAATACTTCCAAACTTTAAAAGATAAGTTTGGTTTTATAAACCAAGATCTATTTAGATATTTACAGTAGAGTTGCAGGGCTATTAGATGAAAGAAATACAGGATGAGGAATGAAACAATCAGCTTGTTCAGATTTTAAGAATGACTAAAACAATTTCTAAATTATATAGAGCAAATTCTAGAGGACTCTAAACAGACTATATAGGATCAAAACGGGAAAAGGAAGTAGGCATTATTTCGAATCCAAACCAATGGGTAAGCCCACACGAAATCTACGTACGCAGAAATCCGCAGATTTCCACAGATTTCTAGCCCACCATTGAGTCTATTTATTTACTTGTGTAAATGTATGTAATTTTATATTTATTCATTTTTCAAATTGATTTCAGGAAAATTAATGACTAATATGAACGTGTTCGTGTCATTTATTTACAATACAGTGTGTAAAGTAATATTTTCTGTCTTTTAGTGGACAGATTATATGAGAGACTTACTTTGTCTACTAAATAAGTGGATGTAGATGGATTTGCATTGTAAACATTAAATAAAAAGCTTGTTAAAAAGCTATTACTTTTTATTTAATATATAAAGTTTTTAGTAACGATAATCCCAAAATATTTCTGCATAAATCGGCAGATTTTTTTTTTTACAAAATTCTTCATAGAAATGTCCATAGATTCTGTCTGGCCCTTACCAATGGGTTAAAATATGTGCTGTCCCACATAACTCAACAAGCTCAAGAATGTGACGTGAGATTTGTTAAAATAATTAGATTGTATTTTTTTATTACACTAAAAGAATTTAATCATTACAATTAGGGACTCCTCATTCTTGTTGGAGGAACTTTGGGGTAGAGGAGGCACGTCATGCGCATATATTCTGGCAGTGCTCAAGAATTCATAGTTCTGGGGAAACGGTATACTCTGCTATCAATGATATTTTTGATCTTCTTCATTTTCCTAGATCATTCGAAGTACTTTATCTATGAGATATTCCTAATAAACTTGAAAATGAGGAGATATCTATTTAAGATATTAATGGCAACAGGTAAAAAGCTATAACCTGGAAATGGTATAAGGAAAAGCCACCAACTAAAGCAAATGGTTCATAATAATAGCAGAAGTTGAGAAAACGGAAAAAACGACACAAGCCCTACACAAGCACAAATAGGAGTAAAGGACTGGCTTTCTCCACAATGGCAATATAATTATTCATATTTTAATACTTGCATAAATCTAGAGATTAATGCATCATTGTAAGAATATGTTTGGCAACCTTTTATGATATTTTATTTTATACTTAATCTATTTATTTATTTTCTTGCTGAGGTTAATTTTATGTATGTGTGTATATAGATATACATGTGTGAAATGGGTGTATTTGTATATATACATACAGTATGTATGTATGTACACGTATGTATGTATAATTGTTTTTGTTTTTTTTGTTTGTTTGTTTTGTTCCCACTGGTTCTATGTTCCTAAAAAATCAATAAAAACTAAGTATAAAAAATAAATAAAATAATAATACATACAGCGCCTCCTTTTGTACCAGGAATTCCAGGCGATCCAGGACTTCCTCTCTCTCCCTAAAGGGGGCATAAGAGAACACATTACAACATGATTGATTTCCAACATTGATGTAATCTCTGGGGTTATCAGATCCTACTTTTGGTCCAGGATCTCCAGCTGGGCCTGGAGGACCTGATCTTCCTGGACGACCTCGATCACCCTAAGAGCAAAGTCAGAAAACAAAACATATTAAATCAAGCTTCCTAATTTTGGAGTAATTCACAAAAAAAAATATGCATTGTGTCATCATTTACTCATTCACCACTTGTTCTTAACCTGTTTGAGTTTCTTTATTCTGTTGAACATAAATGAATATATACTGAAGAATGTTGTAAAAAATCAGCCATTGGCTTCTACAGTATGTTTTGTTCTTACTGCAGATGTCAATAGCAATTTTCCCCTCATAATCGTTCAGAATATAAGGGGTTTTTTTCAACAGAAGAAATAAATTCATAAAAGTTTAGTAAATGGTGAGGGATGAACTATTCCTTTAATGGCTTGATATGTTTCTCTTTTCTCTGTGATTCATCAGGTACCTTATCTCCCAAAGCGCCTGGAAGACCAGGCTCTCCAACATCTCCAGGATGACCATCAGGACCCTGTAAAAGCCATATGTTCACTGGTTAGATGACCTGTATAACTTAGATTATGGTCTCACTTTTAGTTGGCAGGTTTGGTTTGATTAAAGTGAATGTAATGTGATGGCTTTGTTAGTGTAATTTTTAAGAGTGAATGTTGCTATCAAAAAAAGATGGATCTCAGACTGCTATAAACATATATTTTCAGGGTTTCTGCAAGTTTCACCAAGTCAAATTTAAGACATTATTTCAGACTTATACATGGCTAAACTGAAAGGATTGTTACTAGTCCTATTAAACAAGTCTAATTACTTGAATAATACTTAAATAATGTGTCAAAAGATGCAAACCATACATACACTTTTTCATTTTTACTTTAACTTTTCTTTGACAAGCTTTAAAAACTATAATTAAACTAAATGCAGCAACAGTTTGTCCAGGTCAGTGTCCTCACCACATATAGTCTATAAATACATGGAGAACTTACAAATGTTATTGAACTGTATCATTGAATAGAGTTCTAAATAGAGTTTTGTTAAAAGTTTGATTCAGATGTATTGAGATGTTGATGACTATGGTAGGGTTTGGCGAGGTCGACCAATTTGGCATCATACGATGTCTATTGTGAAACATTGCGATGGACAATAGCAACCTTAGTGTAAGCAGCGGTGAAATAATTATTCATGAATAATTAGTTTATTCATTCATAATAAATGAATTATTTGTAGTCTTCTGTTTCAACTAATTGACCCGCATGGTTGTTGTTTTTTACCCATAACCCAATCATAAACAAATAAAGAAAAGTTACACACAAATTACCACCTGTCAATCACTTTTTTCCGCGGAACTCTGGCATGAACAGCCAGAGTGATCTGTCGTTATAATGGTGTTGACAAACTTACACAGCCAACAGGAACCAACCATTTCAAAAGACCGAAGACTGTTCGACGTGCATTGCTCTCTAGGGTTTTGTGCTTAAAGCACCCCATACTTACTGCCTGGAGCTCAGACGTGCGCATATACTGCTGAATGCCAGAGTGTGTGTGTGTGGTCACGTGATGCGTGTTTTCAGTAGTAAAGTATGGATGGATAGCTGTTCAGAAATGCTAGATGAAACGCCAGTGTGGATGTGGATCGTTTTTGTTCTAAAACGCCATTTTAAAACTAAGATGTATTAGTGTAAACGGGGCCTAAGTGTGTGTTATTTGCAAGCGGGTTGCTGCTGCGGCGGGGACAGGGCGAAGGATCGCGATGCCAGCTTAACATTGTGATGTCTATCAGCCATTGGTGATGGACAATGGCATCGTCTATCGACTCAACCCTACTGTATGGGCATTGACCTGATTGGGCAGCTTTACATGGACACTAGAAAAATTAAGATTCATTTAAAATGATTTAAGACCTACAAGTCAATATTTCAGCAAGACATTTTAAGACCTAAAATGTAGTTTTTGAAATTAAAGAAATTTAAAACTTTTTAAGACTCCGCGGAAACCCTGTATTTTTCATACTTTTTTGTTATCTAAGTGCTCTCCATCCAAGTCAATACATTATGGAAATGTGTCTCATTAAGGCAATTTTCATATGGAATTCCTCATTCTGTTTTGCCTCCTTTATAGTTTCTAACCTTTTCATGAGTTCTAAAGTAATACAAAACATACCATCACATAAACACACATCCAGCTAACACGTTTAGCTAGGCTCACTGCATTATTTTGGATGTGCATCAAAACTGTCCTAAAAGTCTTTGATTATATTTTGTATGTTTAGGTTTGGTCTTAAAAAACAGTGTGAACCCAGACTAAATGCAGTCGTTTTTTTTATAAAATAAAAAGCATGAACATATCCTAAATTAAATGAATGGATAAATCTAAATGAATAAATGCACATACCTTGTCACCTGGATCACCTTTGCAGCCAGGAGCACCAATCCTGCCAAATTTTCCCTGTTAAAAATTAGGCCTTTTTATTGATTTATTTTTATTTTGACAGTTTAATGATGACCAATATTTATAATTCATTTTTCCTCTCTTCCAAATTTTCCATTGACTAACCTTCTGTCCATCTTTTCCAT
Source organism: Danio rerio (assembly GCF_052040795.2). Taxonomy (NCBI): domain Eukaryota; kingdom Metazoa; phylum Chordata; class Actinopteri; order Cypriniformes; family Danionidae; genus Danio; species Danio rerio. The sequence goes on from NC_141031.1 coordinate 36,790,182, forward strand.
CACGGCCAGCTATTCCTGCAACACCCTGTTAGACAAACAATTAAAACATTTTTTGTAAATGATTAAAAAATATGTGCAGGATGAAAAATTGTTCATTCAGAGAAAATATAAAGTAATAAGAAAAGGTATGATGAGCTTACCTTTTTTCCTTGTGCTCCAATTTCTCCCTAAAAACAGATCATTTGAATGTAAGTCTTATTTTGTCATATTTATCAAATCTTACAGATGACTGTTTTCTGTGTACCTTTTCTCCTTTGAGACCAGGCTCTCCCTAAATAAGAAAAAAAAAAAGAAAACAAAACATTTCAAGTCTATTAATGATAATAAAACGTATTTGAATATTTGATATTTCACTATTAAATATGATTTTTACTTAAAAAACACATAAAACATTTTGTCTGAACAATATTTTACTTGAATAAGCTAACCAAATATGCTTTATCAATTAATGAACATTATCCCATAGCCAGATATACAGTACATATTGAATGCTTTGACTCATATAAAGTATACTGCCCCATACCTTTTCACTCCACTTGAGATATGTTAAAAACTTACTTTAGGACCAGGATGTCCAATGGGTCCTTCAATACCAGGATCTCCCTTCAGGGTAAAAGAAATAGTACTGGCATGAGACTTTCACTAAATGCAAATAAGATTTATTATTCAATCTCATTCAGTTCAAATGCAGTTTATGGAGTGTGTATAATACATTCAAGAGAATTGGCTTGTACTCACAGGTCGTCCCCTTTCACCTTTAAGGCCAGCGCCCCCATTATCTCCTTTAGCTCCCTGTAATAATGAAGTTGGATCAGGTTTTAATTGATTGAAATAAAATAGTTTTTCCACAACAGTTCATCTTGTTGTAACACCCACTTTCTGTCCTCTGTGTCCTGGGGGACCTGGAGGTCCTGGAGTCTCCAAGCATTTGGTAGAGTAGCACTGGAAAATGTCAATGAAATTTAGTTAGAAATGAGTTCGGTCACTTATAAAATTAAGTAAAAATGAAGAACCTTTACAACATCTATATGGATAACTCCAGAGGTTTTAAACTAAATTCTATGATAAGTCCTTTCATAGAACGATCATAGAGAAGTAAAATGTGATAACTCAATGGTTCAGTAAAGAACGTCAACATCTATACTTCTATACATCTATACACTGTTTTATTTAGCATGACGAGCCATTACAGACAATCCACACTAGCTTCACATGTTAAAGGGATATTTCTGTTATCATTTACTTATCATCCATTGTTCCAAACCTGTTTCTTTCTTTTGTTGAACACAAAGGATGTTATCTTGAAGAATGTTGGAAATTTCCATAGTGTGCTTGATCCTACTATGCATGATGGATTTGCTCTTCAGTGTTTGGACTTCCAGCAGTGAAAATTAAAGCACACTGAACTGAACTAAACTCTGAAAACTGCACTGACACAGTTTTAATTTACTAGAACTTCTATGTTAAGCTGCTTTGACACAATCTAAATTGTAAAAGTGCTATAGAAATTAAGATAAATTGAATTGGTTTACAACATTCTTCAGAATATAATGTTTTGAGTTCAGCTGAAGAAAGAAATTTAAAACCACTTGAGTGTGAGTAAATAATGAGGAAATTTTCCTTTTTAGGCGAACTATCCCTTTAAAAATAACATGTAAAATAAACATGGAACAAATGTGTATCACGTCATTTGTGTTTTTATTATTTTTTTAAAAAAAAATTTTTGTGGACATTTGTGGATCTGCGTTTGGCAAGGTTGTCATCCATACATGAAGCTTATTAAACACTAAAGTAAAAACTGTTTAGTAAATTACTGTAGCGTAAACTATAAGTTACTTATAGGAACTGTTCAACTAAGCTTCCAATGCACTGATGCAAATAAAAAAAGACATGTAAAGCCTTTATTTTCAAGAGTACAGTGACAGCTTTGAGGAAAGTCTTGAAGTTGGAACCTACTGGAAAAAACATTGAAACCAATTGATGTCAGTATCTCACCTCTTGGTAAGCCATATGAAGCTGCAAGAGAGAACAACAACAAAACATTACTAAAATAATCTTCAACCCACAACAAAATACTAAATCAAGTCATATGTGAGAAAAATGACCCTTAAATGTCTTAATGTAAAATTATATAAGTATAAAAAGTAGTGCTGGGCAAACATTAATTGCAATTAATCGCATCCAAAATAAAAGTTTGTTTTGACATAATATGTATGTGTGTACAGAGTATATTTTTATGTATATATAAATACACACGTGCATGCATATATTTGAGAAAATGTTAATTTATATGTAGATAAACAATATATATATATATATATATATTCTATATATATATATATATATATATATATATATATATATATATATATATATATATATGTGTGTGTGTTTGATGCAAATTATATCGAAATTTAAATATATGTAACAATAGTTTTTTATAGTTTGTTTCTATGTATGTGTGTATCACATACAGTTGAAGCCAGAATTATTATTTGTCCTCCTGAATTATTAGCCCTCCTGGATTTTTTTGCCCAATATCTGTTGAACGGAATGATTTAAAAAAAAAAAACATTTCTAAACACATTAGTTTTAATAACTAATTCTTAATAACAGATTTCTTTTATCTTTGCCATGATGAGAGAATATAGTATTTTACTAGATATTATTTGAGATACTGTCCAGCTTAAAGTGTATATATATATATATAATAGCTTAAGAGGACTAATAATATTGACCTAAAATGTTTTTTTTAAAAACGTAAACTGCTTTTGTTCTAGCCAAAATAAAACAAATAAAACTTTCTCCAGAAGAAAAAATATTATAGGAATTACTGTGAAAAATTCCTTGCTCTGTTAAACATCATTTGGGAAATATTTAAAAAAGAATTAATTTTGCCAAATAATTTTGACTTTAACTGTATAAATATTTATACAACACTTCTGTCCGGTTTTCGAATCTGATTGGCTGATAGCCGTGTGATATTCTCTAAATAACGCCACTCATCCAGCCTCTTCACCGTTGTGCATTACTCCGCCCTCATACAGCAACAAGCAGAGGACACTACAGCTTGAAAAATATTGCAGCTATTGGACAACATAATGTTTTTTTGAAGCTTTATTTGAGAATGGAGTTGTTTAGATTGCAACTATGCAGTTTATTTCTAAGGATAGTGCCTATTTTCAAATATTTATAATTCCGGAGATACAGTGCATCGGCCGCCATAAGCCTCTCTGAGCAGACCAAAGAAAGAGACGGTTGAAGTTGCGCCACAAGATTGCGACAGAGACCGCATAATAAGTCCTTACAGGATAAAAAACTCAGCGTTTCTAAGCGCAAGTTTGAAACTACCACTGAATAAATCATTTGAAATCAGGTAAGTGATATTGACAAGTGCTGTATTTATACCACAGAAACGGGTAGTGTTTGCTTTGGCTTTTTGGGGGTTAATTATTGTGATCTCCCGATTGCAACAGAGAAATACTGGGAAATCTTTGTAGATTGATGGCATTTCATGCTGTTCAGCCTTATAATCTTAAAATGTGAGCAAAAATCACCTGTTTTGTCATCACTTTAAATATTAAGCTAGAGAATCATTCAAATGCTATCTCTAAAGTGATGTGTGTGAAGTAGCAATGGTTTTTGCTGTTCTGCGGTCAGCTGCAGATGTGAATGAATGGCGGAAAAAAGTAGTTTTTGAGGTTATTTAAGACTCTTCGTGTTTGATTTTTTTTTTATATACACGATTATGTCAATGAACTGTTGTATAAACACAATATCACACTCGTAGCAGTGCGATATGGCTGTGTATTGTCACTGGAGGGACACTAAGGCACTCGGCTTGAGGCCTCAAGCCACTGCATGCCTCCCACCAGCGCCGATATACAGCTATATCGCACTGCTTCAAGTGTGATATTGCTTATATAACACACACATCTATCACTTTTGTTTTGGATGTGATTAATTGCAAGTAATCTTTTCCTAGCACTAATAAAAAGCATTGCATTACCATTGTGTCATAAATGCGATCGATTGTGGACGTCACAATGACCGGCCGTGTTCCAGTGAGATTCACCGCCATGTATTTATCCCGGTAAACTCCAGCGGGTGAGTTTGCTATCTCCCTGAGTCCCGTCTCCTCCAAATTCCTGGACGATGCCACAGCGAAGATCCTAATATTTTCATCGCGTGCCCGTTCTGCCGCCACTTTGATCCCTCCGCATGGGTTCGCAGTCACGTGACCATCAGTGATGACCACGGCGAATCGTTTGGCATCGGGTCTGGATGGAAAGCGGACCAGCTGCTTGGTCATGTTGGTGATGGCGCAATCAATGTGCGTGCCCCTGCCTAGGTATCTGATGGGCCGGAGATTACTGATGAACTTCTCTTTAGTGGTGATGGTGCTGAAGAACTCCTGGAGCTGGGAGAAGTGGAGTCCTCCGATGGCCCAGGTGATGTTCACGGATCCTCTGTAGTTCACATTTTGGAGCTTCTCAGCAAATCTGATGGTGAAATCTTTGATACTCTCTACCAAGCTGCCTGGCGGATTCTCCTGAAGAGCGATGGTCTCAGATGTGTCAATAGCAAAGTACAAGTCGATCGGGCATTCGGTACTCTCTGAAGGGACAGAACACACTTGGGGATTTAAATCACTAAATCAGGGTGAAATAGCATGAAGGAAGTGCTATATTTGTTAAAGAAATGCACTAATGGTTACAAGTATGAGGGTAGTAACTCAACTCAACTCAACTCACTTTATTTCTATAGCACTTTTACAAATCACAATGGATTACCAAAGTGCTGTACATAAAATCAAATAAAAAAGCATGTAAAATATACATGAAACCAAAATACATAAACTCACATCACATGATTAAAAGCTAAAGAAAATAAATGTGTTTTCAGTGACCTCTGAAAAGACTCAAAAGTTTGAGCTGTTCTTACAGAGAGTGGGAGATCGTTCCAGAGTCTTGGATTAGAGATGCTCAAAATAACTGATTAACCGTTAACCGAAAGGGTTCATTTGTAACCAAGTTAAAAGATTAAAAAATATTGTTTTATATATTTTTAGTGTTTGGCTGCATAAGGGACTGATCACAGTGAACGCACTTTTTGCATTGAGAGGTACATCTTTTAAAAGGCTTACTAATGGCTACGTGTGTTTTACGCGCTGCTTATGCGCCCTGCGTGCCTAGCATTTTGCCGTTGTGCGATCAAAATGTGCAATCAAGCTGAAAAAGTGTGTTACCTCAGTTGCGTCTTTTTCATCCTTCAATCAAATGACAGCAGAGGCGGGGTTTCCTTTGAGGTGACAGCAGTGTTTGTGTTGTCAAGACGACTACAGCGAGCTTTTAATGATGGAGGAGAGACTTGTGGTCGCTGTTTCAAGTCATTCAAAGCTTTATGACTTTACAGATCTTGAATATCACAATGTTATTAAAAATTACAGTTATAACAAAATTAACAGCAACACTCGAGCGCAATATGGGTCAGCTGATTCAGTCTTTTCCTAGTGACATACAAAAGAGCACTGCCCTTCTTTTTTTCCTGTCAACTTAATAGGCAGTGCGGTCCCCCTCGCGTTTTTGTAATGGAAAAGCGCGTTCGCTGTGATCAGCCCCTGATGTGCAATACATATTTGTTAACTTGCGCGACAATAACACGTGCAACCACACGTGCCTTCAGATGTATTTTGCCAAATAAGCAAAATAGAAGAAGGATATTTCTGGTCACAGTTTGACACAGATGAGTTGAAAAATCAGCGCTGATGCTGATGGCCTCTGTGCTGCCTGAAGCCGTGTCATAAACTCAACAAATAGGCTGATGATTTAGCGTAGGCTGCAACCAACAAACCAACCTTTTTCCATTTGGAAAATTACAGTTATTATAATTTTTTATATAATAGACATTTTTTAATAGCCTACATAGCCTAATCTACCAATCAAACAAAACCAAAGTTTTTCTTGATTTTGGCATAATGATAGCCTAACTCCGCACCAAACTGAGGCTTTCATTTTACAGCTTCTAAAAGATGTATGCAAATTAATGCAATATAATATGTAAACAACTAAATTGGTATATGTTATGTAGTAGCCTATACTTTACAAAAAGTCAACATATGAGCCTTAAGGCTCATTGTTATTGTCGTACATTAAAAGCAGTGCATGCACACATGAACTGCGAGTGAGACAGAGGAAAAAGTCATAATTGTAATTAAAGACAAAGGGCCCTATCATACACCCGGCACAATGTGGCGCAAGGCACGACGCAATAGTTGTTTGCTAGTTTCAGCTTGGCGCAAGAGTCGTTTTGATGTTTTGCAGCACGCTGTTTAAATAGCAAGTGCATTTGCGCTCATATGTGCACCCATAGCCGTTCTAAAAAAGGAGGCATGTTGAGGTGCATTGCTGGTGTACTGCTATTTGAGAAACTATAATAGATTGTTCAATAGACTGGAACAAGAGATTGTTCAATAGACCGGCATTAGTTGTGCGCCTCGCTTACACATTGCTTAATACAGACAGGATGTAGGCTACAGCAATACGCAAATATCTTTACATATGAAAAAGAATTAAAATATTAAGGATATATATAGGATATAATAAGCATATATATATATATATATATATATATATATATATATATATATATATATATATATATGATATAAATATAAAGGATTAAAATATTACTAAAATTATTATTTTCTAGCCTACATAAATATAAAAACCATACTTTCATGCCTTCTTCATCTCAGGAGGCTTTTTTAGTTTATTCATAACAATTTGCTCATGTATAATGTTATTATTATAAGCAGTATTATTTATTATATGCATATTAATATTTGTTTTATTAAAACAAGCTTAGATTTACCCACCTGTCAGGTTTTAGACCATATGGGGCACAGCATGTGTATTTGGACATAACTCAGTTGTTTGACCAAACTTCGTTATTACTGTTCATTTATTCGTTTGCTGGAAATTATAACCGAATTTAGAAATAGTTTTGAAACAAATCTTTGCGCTTACTAAACGAAATTAATTATGTAGGCTAATTGATGTCTGTGCATACAACACGTTTCCTTATCCACGAGAGTGAAAGCGAAAGTAAATAATGAGGAGGCTCATCTCTCACTCTCATGCTGTAGATGCTCTGTTCAACTGTTTTTTAGCAAGTGTAACGCTCAGTTTTTTCACTTACATAGTCTGTCATGTAAATAGCAAATGCAATATGGTGCGACGCAACTGACTCTTATAGGGAATGGGAGATGAGACTCTGATTGGTTTATTCTCAAAACACACCTATAACTCATTAAGAGAATAGGCTCAAACCTTTTAGACCATGTGCCACAGCGCAAAGCGGATTTTTCCATCCTTATATTAGCACAAGTGGATTCTGAATCACCCTGCGCTTTGGACTTTGCGCATAGATTGTCATTATAGAGCCCTTAATCTTTAAACTAATGACTTCTATTAAAAATGTTAACAGAGGATTTGTAATACAACAACAGCGGAGCATAAATTAAATGCATATTTTTCGTGGAGCGATCTATTTGAGGTGGCCTAATATTTTTATTTGACGGAAGAAAAAATTATCAAACAAACAGCCTATGCAGGTTCTTAAAAAGTATTCAGTCAGTGTTTTTGTTTTGTAATGTAAATTTGTCATTTAAATAAAAAATATCTAGAGCAGGCCTATTTATTTGATTCTTTTTATTTAGTTTAGCCTATTCTGTTTTTCTATGCTGTTGGAAACACTGCAGGTGTGTGAAGATGTTCTGTTATGTTCTGCATGCTGTTCGAATGTTAAAATAAATCAGTATTTTAAAATGAAATACTTAATGTGTCACACAACATAGGCATGTCAAAATTGTTTTTGATTAAATAACATTTTAATAATTATCTGTTTATGGTTAATATTCGGTTAACGAGCTGCGGTTGTCGGTTGGCAAAAGCAAACAAAATGAGCATCCCTAGGTAGTATTAAAAGAAGTTAGTACAGCATGCTTATTTAGCATGTCAGTGACAATATGGCTTGGCCTGCACATCATATCATTTTAACATTGATATCGCAACGTGTGAGTCAAGTCACAAAGCAGGATCTGTAATGTGGAGTCAGGATTATAGTTGACCAGGTGCAATTGTGGATTAATTTCAGTTTTACCATAAAACATTTAACATTTATCAATTGTGTTTTTAAAGTCTGTGTGACTGTGTAAGCATTTTTAAAGTAAAGTTTAAAGCATTTGATCTTGAGATATGATTGCATTTTTAGGTTTAACTTATTGAATATTAACTGTATTTAATTATTTATACAATGAAGAATATACAATTTTATTGTATATTTGAATCTTTGATTTCTGTACCCTGAATACGGTTAGATCCCTTCATTTGTATTTTTGCTCTACTGTATTTTTTCTAATTTGTTAATTCGTCACCTTGGAATTATAAGGTTCTATCTGCGTTCTGAATGATTTTGAGCTATTGAGCTTCAAAGTTTTTGCATTGCATAGCAAACATTTGTTTTTTAAATAAAAAGTCATAAAATGTAAACAACTATTAAAAAAACATCCCATAATGTAAATAATTTGCTATTTAATAAGAATATGTCAATAACTCAATGTTGACAAAATGTCAGGTAGAACCTTTTAATTCTAAGGTGACGAATTGTTAACTGCTTGTTAATTTGTTAACACTCCCCTACAAAATCATCCTATTGAATCTAAAATTCATTCATTCATTTTCCTTCGACTTAGTCTATATTTTAAAAGTCGCCACAGCGGTATCAACCGCCAACTATTCTAGCATATGTTTTACGCAGCGGATACCCTTCCAGCCGCACCCTATTACTAGGAAACACCCAGAATACACACTCATTCACACATACACACTCATACACTACAGACAATTTATTTTTATCAATTCACCTTTAGAGCATGTATTTGGACTGTGGGGGAAACCCACACCAACACGGGGAGAACATGCAAACTCTACACAGAAATGCCAACTGGCCCAGCAGGGACTCGAACCAGCGACCTTCTTGCTGTGAGGCGACAGCGCTACTGAGTCACCGTGCTGCTCCAGTTTTATTATAAATATCACAAAAAATACATGTATTTTCCAGTATCTTGCAGCCCTAAAATAGGCACTGATAATGTTACAATAGATTTATAACTCAAATAAATGCTGTTTTTTTTCTAATTATCACAGAATCCAGTCATTAAGGTTTTTCCATTTGTTTTTAATGTAATTTATTTTATTCATAAAGGATACATTAACGTAGGTCAAAACAGACAATAAAGACTTTAATAATGTTACAAATAATTTCTAATTGAAATAATTGATTTCTATTAATGACAGAAATCCTGATTTTGTTTTTATTAGAACATAAACTAATTTATCAAGCAATGATGCATTAATTGGTCACAGAGTTTTTTAAGAGGCGAGATGTTTTATTATGATTTTTTATGAAGCGTCACCAAAGATGATTTATTTATTTCATTTTAAAAATATAATTATTGTGGAATATTATTAAAATGTAGTCAAATATAATTCATTATTTTGATTCAAAGCGATTTCTCAGCATTTATAACACACAATCCTTCAGAAATCATTCTAATATGCTGATTTGGTGATCGGGAAGTGCTTCTTCTTATCAATTGGTACATTTACATGAACACAAATACTCTGATTAAGAGTCTACCATTTAAAAGCAATTTTTTTTGGTTAATTTATCTGATTAAGGTCATAATCGAGCTAAACAGAAGTGGAATTAAGACATGTGCAGTATGCAGATTTTAGTCACATTTTTGAAACGCAGTACAGACAAGTAAACATCGCAATCAAACTATCATCGTTGTGTAAGATTTTCACCGCTTTTTGTGACAGGATAGGCAATACACACACGGCTGTTTACAGCTGACAATATTCTCTGCACATTTCAAATCAGTGAAGGATTACAGAAACCTGCATCGCTAAATGCAAAGGTTTTTTCCCATATGGCGTGCGGTATCAACAACACTCTTTCACCAGTTCATACTCCAATATCATGTTTGTCACGGGGGCACGCATGTTCTTAAATGAAAGTGAAAGTGCCTAACTGCAATTAAAGTCGACAAATTAAAAATGAAACACCTGAAATTACATGACACTCCAGAGGAATTGTGGATAGCGAGATGACGCAATGACATTAATCGATCTATGTGCTATAATATGTAAAACGGGATTATCAAAGGAACATTCAAAAATCAACTCATGTAAACACCTTAATCATATTACTGTCTTATTTAGATTACGACAAAAAAAAATAAAAATCTGAAATATTTGTCTTTACAGCCACTTCTGAACAATTTAATTAATCAAATAAATAATAAAATCATGCATTCACAGAAATAAACAGAATAATCTTTCACCAAATCAAGCATTATTTACTCACTTATAGGACTACACGAAGAGCCGGCTGGAGTCTGGCCCTGTGCATGAACACCCACAAACAACAGGAGGAGGATCGACAAGCTCATCATCCTCACTCTCCTTCCTGAACAAGACAAGCAAACAGAACATGTTGACCATGATCACAGCACAACATGCTCATAAATCTGTCTGTAGACATCTCTTAGCTCCTAGCATGCTCATTTACAAAACATAGGGACTTGGATCTGGTGAATGTGAAATGCTTTAATGCTTTAAAGTGCACAATTATGAAATTAGGACCTAACAATCAGTAACACTATGGTAAATACGGTAAATGCAGGATGATAGACTCTATCTCCTGCATAAAATATGAATTCAGTTGCATTTTCTTATTGGAAAATGAACAGTGCTTCTTGAATTTTCCATTGAAAATGCTCAAACATAGTCAAGCAGTAGGTGGAAACTGAATTGAAGTGGCCACACCCATAGGAAGTTGAAATGATAATGGAAATATTCAAGAGATATTCTTCAAACATAGATAACAGATGAAAAACTCCATTAAGCTTCTCCATATGGAGCTCTGAGGTTAATCAATTGCAGACGACATTTTAAACCAATATGTTCACATTTAACTGACTTTGAAACAACCATGTTTAATTGCAGAAATTGTGTAGAAAACTACATTTCCCATGATTCCATACAGAAAATCCCACCAATCAGAAAGTCGTTGCGAGCACAGTGTGCCAAAAAAACTTTAGCTCCACCCACTCCCATGAATAACTGCAGATGAGTAGATCTAATAATTTAGTTGATCTCTCTGTGCTCCCAAAATATTTAAATATATAGATATATTAACGGTAGCTTAAATATTGTGTTGGTGCTTCTTGGGTAAGGGATTTGCCAAATTAAACACTGACAGTAGGTTGAAAAAATATTTAAAAGCCTTTATTGACATGGCTATTCCTCAAAATTTTAAAGGGTTAGCCAGGTCAATAAAGGCTATTTAATATTTTTTCCACATTTTTCGAGTACCTTGGACTTATTTTAGTTTTGTATATAAATATTTAATTTTGTTTAATGAATATTTTTTTTACCTGCACTGTTAATCATTACCTGTAGAATCTACAGTAATTAACTGGCAGCAGTTAACCAGTACCTTACTGTAAATAATTACAACAAAAATTCGATATTCACATTTTCAGCACCATTTAGCTTCCTGTGTACGTTTTTACAGTATTGTCTATGACTACCCTACAGTAAAATACAATTCATATTAGTATTGGGCGATGTCGAACAATTTGGCATCGTAAGATGTCTATTGTGAAACATCGCAATGGACGATAGCATTGTCGTCATAGGCAGCGGTGAATTTATTATTTATGAATGATTAATTCATTCATAACGAATTAATTATTTGTAGCCTACAATTTCAACTTCCTGACCTGCATGGTCTTTGTTTTACCTATAACCAAATCATAAATAAATAAAGTTACACACAAATTACTACCTGTCAATTCTTTTTTCCACAGTACTCTGGCATGAATAGGCTTCCCTATGGTTTGGTAAAAAAAAAAAATGCACAACCAACAGTGTCTGAGGTTTACACTAAAATTACTAAGTACGAGCATGAAAGCGAAAGACTGAAGCAGTGTACTGACGCTGTGACACATTACCTGATAGATTTAAAAGACTGAAGAGTTGTTAGATATAGACAAGATTAATTAAATATCAAATTTAACAACTATAGTGGATGCAATCCAGCGGTACATCCTTCATAAACTGTCTGATGTGCAATGCTTTCTGGGCAGACTGCTGGAGCTTTTGACAGAGTTTGTGTGTGTGTGGTCATGTGATGTGCGTTTTCAGTGGTATAGTGTGGACGGAAAGATCTTTTCAGTAATGCTAGGTGAAATGCCAGTGTGTACATGGATCGTTTTCATTCTAAAATGGCATTTTAAAACTAAGACGCATTAGTGTAAACGGGGCCTAAGTGTGTATTTTTCGCGAGCAGGTTGCTGCTGCGAGAGGGCGGGGTGGAGGATCACTATCCTGGCTCAGCGTCGTGATGTCATCGGTGCTGAACGATGGCATCGTGTATCGACCTAACCCTAGTTTGTATTACAGTTAAATACTTCGTAATTTACAAAAATAGTTACCAGTGTGTCATTTGCAATGTTAAATGGGGTTGTAATTCTTTTTGTAATTAAAGTTGTTTAGTATACGGTCTTGTGCTTTTGTCTTTTTTCACATACATTTTTTTCTTCAAATCAAGAATTTTTATGTATTTTTCAAAGATCCACCTGCTTTCGATTGAATAAGTTCTTGTGATTCGGAAGTTCAGAATAGAAATAAAGCTGTTCAATTTGCAGTCCTAAAATCCTGAGGAGCATCAGCATTTTACATTTTTATCATGAACTTTTTAAAAGGATTTTCCAATGGCATTATTATGGCACCAGTAGGAGTTGTGTTTGACATTACCAAAAAAAAAAAGACTTCAATATATTATTTTACAACATAACTAATAAAGTCTCACCTAACAGGCTCTGACTTTAAACAAGTTTTTTTTATTCACGTCAAAGTTTGTGGTGTTGTGATTCACCTCATAGCTGGTTGGTTCTGCTAGTGGTTTATAAGAGTTAAAAATCACTATGACAAACAATTCCAGAACCATGGAAACAAAAAAGTAGGCGTGCACTAATTCAATCTAACTTAAAACAGGGTGTGGCTTAAATAGCAGGAAGTTGTGTATAATTGCAAAGCAAAACAAGTCTCCATACTAATTATCTTGGTCATTTGAATTATTCATAGTTTGTTTTCAATGGAATGGTTAATAAAGTGTGAATATTGTCTTGATGAAGGTTCTACTTTGTACTCCACTGTTAAAAATGGACCAATCAATGCATTTGGGATTCCTGCACAGAGATTAAAAACTAATTTTCTAGTTCACTAAGATGGATTTTCATGCAAACATCAACAACTGGAAGTAATGCATTTCAACAATTATTCAATCAAATGTCTAATAAAAGACATTCTGACTTTCTGAGGCTCCCTATACTCTTGATATGTCAATTTTGTCTCTAACAAACTGGTTATTTGCTTAAAAATAACATGAGATCATACTTTCTCTGGACCTCTCATAGGCTAATTCAGACTAACTATTACTACTAAGCTGTCAAAGCAGATTCAGAATGGCTGCTGCTAGAGACATTTTCAACAAAAGTTATTATGACAGCTTGTATTTGAAACAATTATCTCAGCTAGGCCTCACATTTAATTAAATGAGTCAATCTGATACCCTATATATGCCATAAAAAGGTGACAAAACATAAATATTGACTTAAGCACAAAAACCTTATTCCTGCTTACATCCAAATATCACGTGATGCAACAACTTACCAAGAAGTGCAAATAATTGCATTGATATATTGCAAACGTAGCATATAATGTACATTAATTAATTAATGGATTAATTAAATTCATTGTTTACATGTTATTACATTTATTTAGGTTTCATTGCCTGTTAGTCTGTTTTCATGTCTATTAAACAATATTAGATATATGCAAACATATACAATAAATACTTAATAAAGTCAACTTGCGTCTAACAATAATGCGATCAAGGCTTTATTATTTGATTAAATTGTATATGTGATCAATAGGACGAAATAATATTGATGAAGTGCATGCAAATCCCACTTTTTTCTCTATCTCTTCGCTAAATCAGCAAATATTAGAAGCAGATGATAAAATACTAACTACTGTAACTGAACATTATAATAGGCTAGCTTAAGTGCTCGTGCTTTTCCAAACCTGCACTCTTCAGAGTCAGCAATGCATTTGCCAAAGTTATATAAACTTAGTTTCGACTTACCCACCCAAGACCAGAGAATCTTAAGAACTTCTCGACTGCTGATTTATGTTGAGGACTACCAAGCATACATTCCGAACCAGGTAGAAGCAGAAATCAGAATAAAGTCCAAAATGAGGGAGTGAGTGAGAAGCCAAGCTGCAGGAGAGGTTTCCTCTGCGCTTCTCCCAGCTTGAACAGAAGTCTGGATCCTCCTTCATGCGCGCCGCTGCACCGCGCGCGTCCCCGCTTCTGTCCGCGTGGCGGCGCTGTGCTTCCACACTGACGCTCTGATGAATCCTAAGAAGGGTGTAGTGTGTGTATCACCCACGCATGTTCACCAAAATTGGAGTGAGACATCTTATTGAATTATATTTAGTGTTTTCTTTCAAAAAAAAAAAAAAAAAAGGCTACGTGTTAAAGTAACAGCGGGATCTCTCATATGGGCTTTCTTCTCTAAAGTGCGCTAATGAAAGGCACATGGATGAAGCATCTGCCGGCACAATGACCATAGTTCTGATTCAAAGGATCTAAATGTTTTTTTGAGTTCTATTTGTAGTTTTCCGGAGAATACAGAGGAAACACTGTCAGATGTAAAACAGACTAGTCCTTATAGATGTATCACTAAACCCTTTTAGCTATATAAATTAGATACACTCTTAGGGTGCTTTCACTTAGAAACATTAGTACGAGAGCTGTTACTGAGGTGGTACCTTTTTCTAAAGGTATACCTTTGTAGCTAAAGGGTCCTTATTAATACCTCAAGGGTACATGTTAATACCTGAAATGTACAAAAGGCAAGGCAAGTTAATTTATATAGAACATTTCATACCCAGGGGCAATTCAAAGTGCTTTACATAAAAAAAGGAATAAAAGAGATGCATGTATAAAAAAATAACATAAAAAAAAGATGAAAACAGCGTAAAGACAAATATTCCATATTTCAAGACACCGTTGTATCATATTTTCTCATTTTACTCTGGGACTTCCCCATTCTGGTAATCACCCCACCCCCCAGCATGCTGCAGTGAATTACAGTACATGACAGGACCAAGTCAGGTGGCGCGGTGGTGGTGGGGGGATTTGGGGAGGTTTCCGCGAGACAGAACAACATGAGAGATGTGTCTGAAATACGGGAGACTTCTGGGAAAAAGTGTTGGCAAGTATGGGTGGTGCAGTGGGTAGCGCTGTCTCCTCACAGCAAGAAAGTCGCTGGTTCAAGCCTCAGCTGAGTCAGTTGATATTTCTGTGTGGAGTTTGCATGTTCTCCCAGTGTTCACGTGGGTTTAAAATAAATGCGCTGTAGGTGAATTGAAAAAACTAAATTGGCTGTAGTGTATGAGTGTGAATGAGAGTCTATAAGTGTTTCCTAGTGCTTGGTTGCAGCTGGAAGGCCATCCACTGCATAAAACACATGCTGGATAACTTGGCGGTTCATTCCAATGTGGCGACCGCAGATTAGTAAAGGGACTAAGCTGAAAAGTAAAAAGAAAAGTAAATGCTATTTAATGCAAATTTTGATTACAATAAAAAAATTAAAACAGTTTAGATGACAATAACCTGTTTGTGCACAAAATATTTCCAGCCTAGATCTGGCCCACATAATCAGCTTTTGCTTGGCCCACATGCCACAGTGAAATATGGTACATACAGTAAATAGACCAAGTCTGACTTCTTTACAGGGTCAAACATGGACCATATGTGGGCCAAGTTTTAGCCAGGTTAATACCCCACTGGGTCAGATATGTTGGTGTTTCATGACTCGAGTGAATTTGATAAACCCGTGAAGCATTTTGCTTTATGGCTACACCTTTTCTAAGCAACCTGATTGGTGGAATTTTTACTGTACTCAAAAAAATTCATTGTATTTTAAAAGAGGGTCAAGATAGGCCAAACTTGGCCCACAAATAAATTTTTAACATTTGGGCCAAATACTACATTTAAAATCTGACCCAAGTCTTGTGTGCTGCATTCAAGATGGTGCCACCTCTGCCAAACCTGGGACATGTTTGGCCCACATACTGTATGCCAGTGCTTGACAAATGCCTGCTGTGCCAGCTTTATGCCAAATCTGGGCCAGAAGTCTTTGCTAATTACAAAAATTGTATCTAGAATGGCAGCACAGTGGCGCAGTCACTACTTGGTCACTCCAAGAAGGTCGCTGTTTCGATTCCCAGCTGGGTCAGTTGGCATTGAGTTTTCATGTTCTCCCCATGTTGGTGTGGGTTTCTTCCGGGTGCTCTGATTTCCCCCATGAGTCCAAAGACATGCGCTATAGGTGAATTGAATTAACTAAATTGGCAGTATGTATGTGTGTCAATGAGCGTGTATGGATGCTTCCCAGTTTTGGGACTACGCTGAAAAGAAAATTAATGTATCAGGAATTTTAGTGGTCAAAAATGCAAAAATAAGAAGCATTTTGCCGAATGCATGGACCAAAATGGACTTACTTTTCCTACGCAAGATACAACATAAGAAATATGACCTACATGCTCTTGAAAAACTCCATAAGCTCTGCCAAGTCTTTTTTTTATAAGTCATTCTGTGTCCATGGTTTTGGCCAGAGTCATTTCCAGTCAATTACAGTACAAAGCCAAGCACAACAAGGTATTTGCAGTAACTTGTGGGCATCTGACAGAGCGGGTGCCAGTCACATTTGACAGAGTTACTCCACTGAGTCACATGCACATTCATAGTGCAGTAAAAATTAAATGTTCATGCCCCAAAAAATGCACAAAATGTTTACACACTGCACACAAAGAAACACCATAACCTTCAAAAGCATTCAATCGCCACATGAGAAGGAGGAAATTACGGAAAAATCTCTTGAAGCCGTCTGTATGCCATATGTCCGTTTTTGCTGGCCTTTAAGAAAGGGCTGCTGGATTTAGGATTTCCCCTGTGTGGACAGAGAGAAAGTCGAACATGAGAGAGAAAAGAAGATATCTTTCACATCCTTTCCAAAGTTCCACAGGATTTCAAATCACTTGCACAAATATCCAGCCGAACCCAAGTTACATAAGATAGTAAAGCAGCACAGGAAGCTCTTTATATTCTGAATGCTGGAGGAAGATGGGGAAAGGCTCACTTATTTGATCTGTTTTATCTAATGGGCTTTTTATATTTATTTTTTTAAATCAGGCATTGGTGTGGACAGCTTTTGGTCTAAGGAATTTATTTTGTGAGGTGCTTTCAATTTATTTATGCTTTCAAATTGAGTTACAGGATCTTGAACGACGATTAAAAAGTTACACTTATTGTCATTTTTAGTAGCTTGAAATGATAGAGTGGGAACGGAAAGCATTCAGGCGCCATAAACATTTTCACTCTTTGTTATATTGCAGCCATTTGCTAAAAAGTGTTTTCCTTATTTATAATAATAATAATAATAATAATCATCATCATCATTATTAATATTTACATTTAAGCATATATATTTTCTAGACACTCAATGCGCTTTACACTTTTTTGGGGGGAATCTCCTCATCCACCACCAGTGTGCACCCACATAGCAAAATTTCTCTGGCCCAGCTCTGGCCCACACAATCAGGTTTTGCTTGGCCCACATGCCGCAGTGAATTACGGTACATGACTGGACCAAATCTAGCTTCCAGACAAGGGCCAAACACAGACCATATCTGGGCCAAGTCTCAGCCAAGTTAAAAACTCATAACTGGGCCTGAACTGGGCCAGATAGGTTGGTGTGTCACGATTGCAATGAAATTGATAAACCCATGGAGTGATGCGCTTTAGGCACACTCTGGGCACGCTTTTTCTCAAAGTGACCTGATTGGTAGAATTTTTTTTTCTTTGTTCAAAAATGATTTTAGTGTTTTTTAAATGTGGGTCAAGACTGGCCAAACTCACATGGCCCACTTATCAAATTTTTAAATCTGGGCCAAATACTACATTTTTAATCTGGCCCAAATCTTGTGTGCCGCCTTAAAAACGGTGCCACCTCTGCCAAACCTGGGCCATGTTTGGCCCACATGCTGTATGCCAGTGCCGGATGAATGCCTGCTGTGCCAGCTTCTTGCCAAATCTGGGCCAGAATTCTTTGCTACTAGGGCAGCATCCACCTGGATGACGCAACGGCAGCCATATTGCACCAGACCGTAAACCACACACCTGATTGGTGGAGAGGAGGCAGGGTGATGCAGCCAATTATGATATGGGCCATGATTGACTGAGGCCAGTGGGCAAATTTGGCCAGGATGTCGGGGTTAAACCCCTACTCTTATTCGAAGGACATCCTGGGATTTTTAACAAACCACAGAGAGTCAAGACCTCGATTACAGTTTTTTTCCAATTGTTTACACAGATTTTCTGTAAGCAGGTCTCATATTGTCAGAACTCTACACACAAATCACAAAACACGCACACATTGGGCAAAACTCTTCAATTCTTCTGCAAAATGAAACTCTACATTCAAAACGATGTGATTTCTTCTCAAAATGGTATTTTGTTTTCAAATGACACACACAAGCCTTCACATCAATAGACAATTATAAGAACAGTTGAACACTGATGTGCTTAATGTAAAACACTATGACCATTCATCATAATGACTTACTGTCAGGCTTTTTTGTTCAGTGTTACACTTACTACAGACAGACAGTATATAGGCCTACAGAAGTGCACTGTAAAATATTTCAGAATATTGTTTTATACAAAACACACAAATACCAAATACATTTTACTGTATTTTCCCCACAAAAACTGTGTACACAGTGTTCGTCCCAACCAACACAATACAATAACAATACAGTTACAGTAAAAAAAAAAAAAAAGGCAGCTATACTGCATCCTCTTTTCTGTTTGGTCTGGCCAAGCAGCGGGGGAAATGTCACCTTGCATGGCGAATCCAGCCACAAAAAGCATCAACTGCTATAGGGGTATACGTGTGTGTGGATTTCGGTCATACACTTTCCATCTCCAGGCAGAAAAACAATTCCTCAATAGGTTTGAGGAATGGAGAATATAAAGGGAGATAAACCACTAAAAATTGTGGGTGGGCAGTGAACCAGTTATGATCCAGATGAGCTCTGATTTCTAAATTGAAATTCAGTGAGACAAGTGTTTACTCATGTGATGAGTTACAGTTTTTCTCGATTGCTTGGATGTAGTTGTCAACTGAAACTCCACATTTTCAAAACAGTTAACACACAGGCCTAAACAGCGGCACTCATGGTCAAAATGACACATTTTGCTTGCAAAAGGCACATACTGTGTCAAAACATTTAAAATATGCAACAAAAGCTAGTTTTACCTTCAAACAACACAACTTGCAAACAAGTATATGAGCTCTTTCAATTAATCATTACACAATTTACAACAAAATACAAAATACAGAACTCAGTGCACCACCATTGCTTGTCATTGTAGCCTATTGCCAATGCCGTTTGTTGTCTTTCTATTTGGGCTGTCAAATTTGCCTTTTTGCAAAGAATTGAATCCAGAAAAAGAAATGTTTTGATTACATTTATGTTGAATTCATGACAATTTTCAAACTGTGGCTGAAAACTGAAATACTGTAAAAACAGACAAAAGGAATAAAATACTGTAAATATTAGAGAAAACACATGTAAACCAATGTACAGTCAAATCTATTGGGAGTATAAGACATAGCCACTATTGACCTCCTCCATCCATGCTGTCACAGAACAACACAGACCTTCCACCGTTTTATAAGGTTTGCAGACTGATGGCTTTTTGAAGATTTGTGTGAAGTAGTGTCAAACCGGTGCTTCACTGAATTCATATTGATGTTGGTAGTTTCTAATAGTTAGGAATATATGGTTTCTGTTCGGTTACCATAACTAAAACAATGGAGTTTGGACTGCTTGAATGACATCCGTGTTAGCTGTTTTGAAAAATGGTGGGGAAAATGTGTCAACCCAATGAGAAAGAGTTTACACATTTGCAAGACCGGTCCTCTGCTCTGCTGGGATAGTGAAAATGAAAATGAAGTGGAACCTAGTTTCTTTAACCAGGTCAAAGCAAACAAGAAAAACTGTAGTATGCAAAGTAGGGCAATTGACTTTACAATTGGGAATGACAGTGTGTTCCTTGTGAAAACAAAATATTT
The DNA here is from genome assembly GCF_052040795.2 of Danio rerio. Classification (NCBI taxonomy): domain Eukaryota; kingdom Metazoa; phylum Chordata; class Actinopteri; order Cypriniformes; family Danionidae; genus Danio; species Danio rerio. The sequence continues at coordinate 36,810,529 of NC_141031.1, forward strand.
TCTGCATGAAAATTGTGCAAAATGCAGAGAATTGTGTGTAGTGTTTTGAAAAAAGTGTGTTGTAAACCTGCAATTTGAGTGTAAAGCAGGAATTGTGCTTGTAGTTTAGCAGAATTGGTTCAGGGGGTTGGTGTATCAGTTACATGTTGTAGAAATTGTGTCTGTAGTACAAGTAATTGTGTGTAAACAACTAAGAAAAACTGTAAGCTACTTACTGAGCAGTATAGAGTCCCGATCAATATACTGGGGTGTTAGGACCAACACAGACGGCAGTTTGATCGCCTACTGCTGGTTTGAGTAACTCCCCTTGTGGCAGCAATCTAGCTTTCCCATGTGGTCTCCCAGTCAGGTTCTGAACAGGCTCAGCTCTGCTTAGCTTCAGTGGGCGACCATGTGAGATTTGTAGAGAGCTAGCTGCAAGCATTGTTGCCAGATTGGACGGTTTTACGCCCAATTGGGCTGTTTTGAATGTGATTGTGCGGGTACAAAATGGCATTGGCGGGTTGACAAAATTTAGGCGGTTTTGAAGCGTAACTTTTATATGCAACTTACAGTATTCAACAAAACATTACTGTGTGCTCCTATTCCATTGAGTTAGTAGTGATCAGTGCATAGCGCAAACCGTGTGGGCTCACACGCAAGAGGAGGTGAAGGAGAGTTGTATCAAAATGTGATCTAGTTATGTTGTGGTTCTGTGACTGCTGTTGTTGGTTGCTGTATGGTTAAAAATTAATTATGACAGTTGAAGTAACTAGGTTAATTTCAAAATTAAATCAATTAAAATAAAGCAAGAATCTAATATTTTGGGTGTTTTTTGCGCGTTTTGGTGGGTCTTGGACAGTTTTTGGGCTGGAAAAATTCTGGCAACACAGGCTGCCAGCATTACAAACAACCCCCCATATTGACAGAAAAACACAGAATTGTTGACATTTTTGCAGAAAAACTGAAATATCACATAGTCCTCCTAAGCATTCAGACCCTTTGCTCAGTATTTAGTAGAAGCACCCTTTCGATCTGGTCCAGACATGAGTCTTTTTGGGAAAGATGCATCAAGTTTTTCACACCTGGATTTGGGGATCCTCAGTCATTCCTCCTTGTAGATCCTCTTCAGCTCTGTCATGGATGGTGAATGTTGGTGGACAGCCATTTTTAGGTCTCCAGAGATTCTGTATATTGTCTGGGTTGGCTTAAATATAAAGTATGGTAAAATAACAGTAGATTTATTAAAAATGTTTTCCCAAACTGTTAAAAATGTCTGAAACATTCCCTTTGTTAAACTGATGAGTTAAAATAGTGCAAGTAAAATATCTGTTAAATGTTGAGATTATTTAGGATTTCTACTGCATTATGGGTCCATGACCACATGATTAAGATGTGAAATTTTATTTCAGTGGTATTAAACCTGTAAACCTGTATAAACCTGTACAATAACATAAAATACAGTCTGCTCATTACAGTTTTCTGTATTATAATCTACAGACAATGTGTTTTAAGCTACTAAAAATGTGAATAAATGTCACTTTGTTGATTTTTTCAACATCAACCATTGTCAGAACAGAGATCAACGCCCCATACGAAAAGAAAACACACATCGATCTGTTAATTAGCTAATTTTTTTAACAGTGTACCACACTGAAAAAAATAATTTCTGCAAAATTGTAGCAAACTATTTACAGTTGAAGTCAGAATTATTAGCCCCCCTGAATTATTAGACCGCTTGTTTATTTTTTCCCCAATTTCTGTTAAATAGAGAGCAGCTTTTTTCAGCACATTTCTAAACATAATAGTTTTAATAACTTATTTCTAATAATGGATTTTATCTTTGCCATGATGGCAGTAAATAATATTTGACTAGATAATTTTCAAGACACTTCTATACAGCTTAAAGTGACAGTTAAAGGCTTAACTAGGTTAATAAGGTGAACTAGGCAGGATAGGGTAATTCAGCAAGTTATTGTATAATGATGGTTTGTTCTGTAGATTATCCAGAAAAAATATACTGTAGCTTAAAGGGGCTAATAATTTTGTCCCAAAAATGGTGCTTAAAAAATTAAAAACTGCTTTTATTTTAGCCAAAATAAAACAAACAAGACTTTTTCCAGAAGAAAATATATTATCAGACATACTGTGAAAAATTCCTTGCTCTGTTAAAAATGATTTGGGAAATATTTAAAAAAGGAGAAAAAAATTTGAAGGGGGCTAATAATTCTGACTTCAACTGTATATGCGTTGAATTTAAACAAATTAAATTTAGTAATGTTCAATTAATTTGTGTTTAAATTCAGCTCAAATAAATGGTTTACAACCACGTACCTTAAAAAAAGTAAATCCAAGGAATCATCTTTGAATAATGTTTTTTGTGCATTTTATTTACTTTATTTAATTCCGTGTTAAAAGTCTTCTTTATAGAAGATCTATTTTATTTTGGCAATAATGTTTTTCTTATCTGCATTGTTTAAGCTGTCATTTGGTGAGTACGCATTAAATTTATTTATACTCCAATACCCAAACCCTGAGTAGTAAGCATCAAGAATATATAAGCATGGATTTATTGGATATTGATGTTACTGGTTATATTCCAAAAGTGCAATATATACATTATATAAAAATAACCTGTAAAACCCCTATTGGTTGATTACTAAAATGAAAAAGTATACATTACATTTTTTTCCAAAAAGTCCCAAATGCAGTGTGAATATCCTAAATGCCTCATATATTTAATTCTCTGTTTAGTGTGGAAAAAACAGCGGCATTAAAATCAATTCAATTGTAGCTGTTTTATTAGGCATTTAAGGACAATAAATGTGAAACCGATGTCAAAGTGCAAAGGAGGATTGGATGGCCATTCTAACTTTGTAGGTCTGCTATTTGTTAACAAATCAGAGGCGCAAACAGTAACACACTTGACTGCATACATACACACACCCTTAAAACACACATATTTTCATGGTCACACTCATAAACTCACAGATGTGCATGCAATTCCTCTCTCTCTCACACACACACACACACACACACACACACACACACACACACACACACACACACACACACACACACACACACACACACACACACACACACACACACACACACACACAAGAATGACAGCAACTTCCAGCTGGATTTTATCCTCTTTTTTTTGCTACCCTTTCACTTTTAAACACTTCGTGTGCGGCGTGTTCCAACTTCCAATGTATGCATACATGTACTGTATATCAAGTGCAAACACAGTCAAAATATGTATACACCACTGACCTTTCAACCTTACAAGTACAAGTACAAGTGCAGATCTCTACTCAGAATAGCAGATGACAAGTATTTACATAACACGTATCATCTCTGCTCTCTGAATTTAATGTGTATGTCCAGATATTAGGATATTTAAGAAATTGTTCTAAATTATTTATGACCTGTTATTAAACTGTAAGTCTAAGGCCATGTTCACATGGCAAAATTTTTCTTGCAGTTGTTTTTTAAAAATTTCCACATCCATATAAAAATGGGGACGCAGTGGTGCAGTAGGTAGTGCTATCACCTCACAACAAGAAGGTCGCTGGTTCGAGCCTCGGCTGGGTCAGTTGGTGTTTCTGTCTGGAGTTTGCATGCTGTCCCCATGTATACATGGATTTCTTCCGGGTGCTCCAGTTTCCACCGCAAATCCAAAGACATGCGGTACAGGTAAATTGGGTAGGCTAAATTGTCCGTAGTGTATGTGTGTGAATGAGTGTGTATGGATGTTTCTCAGAGATGGGTTGCAGCTGGAAGGGCATCCGTTGTGTAAAACATGTAAAACAGCATATTCGAGTGAAATTATGTAAAATGATGTTGTGGGACTGCTGTACAGAAGTTATAATTATGGCTTGTAGACGGCTAAATTTTGCACTTTATTTTAAGCATGGCTGTAAACACGTACACAGTTATGAATATATTAAAACATGTGCTTGTTTGTTGTAAAAATTTGTAATAACAACAAAAAAATACTAATTTGTGCATCTCCTTCTGGGTGCAGCCATGCTGGCGTTGTAGATGTTGTATTCTGGGAAATTTTCTTACCATTTGGTTTCGAATGTGGTCCTAAAAAAATCTCTGTTTTGGGACACACCAACCTGGGGAAGGGCTAAGAGGTAGAATAGGGACTGGGCCTTAGAGCGCACTCACACTATGCTATCCGAACTGTGCTCAGGCCCGTTTCCTGGCTCATTTGAGAAGTGAGGGTGCTCTGAATCGGGCTCAGGCACGGTTCACTTGGCCGGCCCTGACCCTGTTAGAAGAGGTGTGCCAGAGCGCGGTTCACTTGGGCTTTGGCGCGGTACGCTTGTAGTGTGAGTGCAAACCGCGCCTGAGCCCGAAACTGAAGATGAGACGTGACTTTTAAGAAACTGTTTCATATAGATTTATTAATCATTCTTACTGTTCAATCAACGCATACTGTAGATTATTAAAGGCGCAAACCCCTCACTGCATGACAGCTGCACCTTTAGCAAACCTCCTAATTCCTGCAGCACGAGGACTTTATGATTGTTTATGAGCATCAAAAGTGGCTGGTCTGTACGGCGAAATATTTGACTGCATGTCACCGCATCCCAAACAGCTAAAAAGATATGACTAAAGAAATCTCCACTGTGCTGAGTGAAATCGCTATTTACTGAACATCGCATCATCGATGACGTAAGCATGCTCAGGCATGAATGCAATATTAGTGCGGGCCATCGGGGGAGATGGGAGGGGGGGCGAGCATGCTTCGGCCCGGTTCAAGGCAACTGTACATAGTGTGAGTACGCCCTTAGACTCCTTTTAAAGCAGACACTTTACTGACCTTTTTCTTCACGTTGAGTGGGTGCAGCCATTGGAATCTTTTTGGCTCAAGACTTCCAGTCTTGATTTTTAGACATTAAAAACAGCTAATTTTCCTGCTTGTTGTTGCAAACTGACATTTTATTTATTATTATTCTACTTTTTATGTATAGTCATGAACACACTTTTTTGTAGAGCAAGTAGTTTGATCGTTTTCTGGCGTTAATTATTCCTAGTAATTTCTCCCACAGGCATCTAAATCAGAAGATCTTTAACATTCGTATAATAGTTCCACACTGTAGAATAAGGTCAATAGCTAAACTGGGCAAAAAAAGTGCTTCCAACCACATCATCATCTTCATGGTGAAGGTGATTGGTTGCTGTCGCCTAAGGAGCCAATGAGATTTCTCCTCAACGTTTAAATACCTTAGCATTGTGCAGTCTGTAGAATATAATAAGATCCCTCCTCCACCCCAGCTCCACCTGTGTAGATCTGCTATGGGGATTTCATATATATTATGTTTGCAACAACAGTGTATTACGTACATTGTCAGACAAAATGTCTGTGAATATACTGGCAGTAGGAAGTGTCAGTACTTGTTCTTGGTCCTTAATAAAAGCAGCAGCAGCAGCATAGCAGATCTATACCACCAAGCCCAAACACATCAACCTTTCTATATTCATATTCATTACAAAACTACTGTAGATCTCTCTAAGAGTTCTTATGACATAGAAAATAGAAGTTAAATAAATATTACTTTTGTAACAAAAAATGCTCAACAACACTATTTCCAAAGGAATATGGAATTATCTATCGGAAAACATATATAACGTTTACCCAAAACTGAAATCATGTCATCATTTACTGTTTGACTTTCTACTGTTGAACAGTTAGAATGAAATTTTGAAGAAAAACATGTTGTGAAAGTCAGGTCTTCAGCTTTCTTCAAAATATCTTATTTAGTGTGCAGGATCCCTTAAAAAGTAGCACAGAATCTAAATAAACAAATAGTGAGCAGATTTTCACTTTTTGGGTGAACTATCCCTTTAACTCTAAGCAAAATTTAACAAAGCAGCTGTTTTAAATTTGAGGTTGATATCTCAAAAAAAAAAAAGAGCTTTTCGTAATGTTTTGATTGGGTGCAGAATCTAATTTTACACTAAATTAAATTAGTTCCTCATTTATTTCCAATGTGATCATTGTTTGACTGCGAACAGCACATGTGTGATCATTTCAAGACCACTTAACCTTTTCAAATCCTGTTTGTGTGTGTGTGCATGTGCGCGTGTTTGTGCCAAAATTAATCCATTCATTCAGATTTCAGACAAAAAATTAGGAAGCACTTCTAACTATACAGTAGACAACATCTGAAGAGGATCAAAACCTTTCATCAAAGTTGCTCTATTGTACTCATTCTTGTCTTCTGAGTTTGTCTGAGGCAATTCAAATGTTCACTACTGTAATCTTGAATAGTGTTTATAATGGGCAGCATGCATGGTATACAATCTGATACCCCCATTTTTCAATGAAGTATATTAGATTAGCCAGAAATTTTAAATGAACTGATAAACACAGCTTCCTGAGATGGCCTTATCTGATCAGTTGAAATATTTCTCTGGAAAAACTGCTGTCAAGCACCTGTGAAGGAACTCAAGGCTGAGGAAAACAATTTCGGCTTGACTTCTGCAGAATAACCAGGCTCTGCTCATGAAACAGTGATGGGTTTGTGTTTTTTCCATGTTTCTTGGCGACGATTGCATATTTTCTTAAAAAGGAGAGAAAGGGACTGAGAGAAAAAGGAGATGGAAGGGGTCTAAATGAGGGGGGACTAAGCCTGCTTCGTCTCAGAGGCACTGGATGACTAACACTAGAGGAATGATTCCACACTTACCCACAGCGAACAAATGAAAAACTACTTTCTCCGCCACATCAAGAGTCTACTGAACAACTGCAGAATAACATATAGTATGCCAGTGATCATTTTACAAAATACAGAAAGTCTAAATTATTAGATACTAAGTCATAATTATGAGATTTAAAAATAATTTATATTCTATGAGCCACAATTTCGAAATTACAAAGCAAAATAAGTGTTAAGTGACAAAACAATAATGAAATAATTGTTATACTAAATTATGAGATAAAAATTGAACACATTTCAAGAGTTCAAACTTAGATATAACTTGATAATAATAGTAGGTTTGACATTCAATCAATCAATTCAATCAATAGAGAACCCTGAGCTCGGAGATAATTGAGGCCAGGGCTCCCGCCTGATCAATGAGCATGTAGGAGGTATGAGATCAGGTAGTTCTCGAGAGCTCCTCCTGGTAAAGGAAAAAAGGGGGAAATGGGGTGGATAGGTGGACTTCTCAAAAAACAAAGATGAAGGGGTGATGCTAGTCGGGCTATTTATAGAGAGTTTGGAATGATCCCATTGGCCTACTAATGATTACAGATGAGAGACCAGCCGAGATCAATCATATTACATGTTCCTCTCGAAATTATTTTGTGAAATTTCTCTTAGAAACTACAAAGCATGGTTTACTGAGTACTGTTGTTATTATGAAAGAATTATAAAAATTGTTTGATAAAATTAATGCAATTAGTCTTAATTAAGACCCAATAATGATTATGATGCAATAATGATACAAAATGTCACAATTACAGGAAACATCACCGACAAAAAAGACAAAAGTTGAAGAAAATTATTATAAGAAAAAACAAAATGAACATTAAAAAATTAACAACATTACACAATTATAAATACAAAACTGAACTTTTTATGTAATAATTTTGAATTCTTTAAAAAAATAAATAAATGAGGCATTTTCTTTTCGCATTTGAAACTCTTTGGGCTCTATTTTAACGATCTAAGTGCAAAGTCTAAAGCGCACGGCGCAAAAGCATTAAGGGCATGTCCAAATCCAATTTTAAGTGCGAAAGAAACTACACTTTGCTCCCCGATACAAGGTGTAACAGGGTTGTACTTATTAACTTCTACACCTTCCCCAAACATAAACCCAACCTCACAGTAACTTGCTGTGTTTCATTAATGTCTATTACACCTACATCAACACTAAACCCTAATGTGCATTAAACCAGAGTCTCATCTCCTATCTCCCAGAGTCAGTTGCGTCGCACATTTGCTATTTACGTGGCGGACTTTGTAAGTGTACGAACTGATTGCTTCACTAGCGAGAAAACATCTGCAGCATGAGGATAAAGAATGAGCCTCCTCCATTCGGCCTCTTTACTTTTACTCTTTCCTTTACTTTCGTGGATAAGAAAGCGTGTTGTACGCACTCCGCTGAAGACATCCATAAGCCCACATATTTAATTTAGTTTGTAAAGCGCAAAGATTTGTTTCAAAACTATTTCTAAATTCCGCTCTAATTTCCAGCAAACAAATAAATGAACAATAATAGCAAAGTGTGCTCAAAAAAGTTATGTCCAAACACACATCCTATAGCCCCATATAATGATGCATACGTCTCTGAAACCCGGCAGGTGGAGAAATCTAAACTTGTTTTTATCATAACTTATAAATATGCATGTAATAAATAATACTACTACTAATAATAACATTATACAAATGCATATTGTCATGAATAAACTGAAAAAAAATGAGATGAGGCATAAAGGGAGTGGATTTTATATTTATGTAGAAAATAACAATTTTTGTAACATTTTAATCCTTTAATGCGTTTGGACCTGCACTGGACTTTAGACCAGATTTTAGGTGGTCAATTGCACAGTCTATTACATTTCCTTAAAATAGCATTGCGCCAACAATGCGCCTTAACACACCTCCTTTTTAGACCGGCACACCTATGAGTCCACAAAGTGGTGCTAACGGATTTGCTATTTAAACAACGTGGCGCAAAACGTGAGGGTTGTGCTGGTCTGAAAATAGCAACAAATCCCGCCATCTTGCACCTTATAGTGTCAAGTGTATGATGGAGCCCTTTATGTGGAATATGTATATTTTTCATTTTATTTTAAGCAACAATCATGCACTTAACCATAAATCTTAAATATTGTCAATTTAAAATCTTTAAATTATGATGTGTTGTCTCATAATTATAAGCTTTCATGTCATGATTACAATTTCCCTTACACTTTGGGAATGAACTTCTGAACACTCTATATGCCATTAAACGCAAACCCTGACTCCTGTGTGTTATTCAAAACTCACAAGGACTCTTCGTTCTGAAATGTAATGTTTCATCTTGTGTACAACTAGTAAAATATGTTTAAACAGGAAAAAAAGTTGTTTATGCAATTGAAGACTGACGCCATGAGAAGTGTGCGTGCCATCAGTCCTGTGTGTCTCCTTTCAACTCTTGGAATCGGCACCAAAACCAATTTCCTTATTCAAACGAAACCATGGGTTTAGAAAAACGGAAGCACAACAAACAAGGATATCGTCATTATAGCGCACCCGAACTCACTGTGCAAATCTGTTTTTAATAAAAGCAAAGCGTTACGGCCCAATCATAGTTTACTGTGACATTTAGCTTAAGATAACATTTAGTCTGGTGCTCCAAACCAGATACATAATCCTTTAGTTGGCATACGGCACAGTTTTTTAGTCAGCATAACCCGTTACGTAAGGCTAACCAATAGCTAAATCTTCAGAACAGTGGATCCCTTTGAGAACATTGACTTTCTCTGGACAGGGAAACATTGCCTCAATGGGAATATAAAACATGTTCACAAAATATTCCTTATTTAAGGGTACAGTGTGTTGACGGTTATATTGAGTCATGTACTTGCGCTTTGTAAACACACTGTGGTTTGTTAGTCAGTTGGGCTGCGCTCACATCTTGGCCAGGTTAAACAGAAGAGGGCCGAGTTTGTAAATAGTCATTTGATGAAGCATTTTAACTAACGTTTTGGCTGGTGCAGGTGCAAATCTGAAAAGGACATATTTATTGCGCATGATGTTTGTCTATGAGGCTGGAGGATTTTCAGATGCAGTCTTCAGTTAGTTTTGGATAATCAAAGGGAGTCGCTGCAAACGCTCACGCTTCTTAATGGGTGGTCGATGACCAATGAACAACTTTTCATGCACCATTTTCTTTCTTAAATTTGACAAATAATGTGTTTTAGACTATATTGCAAGTGATTTGTATCACCAATATTCAGCAGAATTCAGAATTTAACATTTGGCTTGAATCCCACTTGCCAAAAAAGAGTGCTTTTTTTAGCATTGCTTATTCCGAATGTATTTTTTCCCATTTAATTCTGTGGACTGTGTACATAAAGATGCATAAAGCATAAAACACCATGATTTGTTTGCAGATATTAAGAAACACAATACAGAAAGCAAACTGTTTATCTGAAAAACAATACTAAAGTCAGTTATTCTCCTTTGAATACATGCGCTCCGTGTAGAAATGGTTGTCATTGTTTTGATCGGTGTAACTCCACCCACTGCCAGTTTACCCAATTATATAATGAAGGCTGCAATCAAAAATACAGCCTGCGGAAAAATAAATTGAATGAGACGCAGATTCAGTAGTAAAATCTATAGAAAAAAATCAGAATACTAAAAAAATACTATATACAAATATTACAAACATAAACATTAGCAGAGCAGCTAAGGCTCTGTTGTCAGACATGCTCGCTGCTGTTGGTGTCATCAATCTGGCAACCTGTGTGTGTGCCAACAAACACAAAGTGAGCTATCAAGCGAAATGACCATGGGCTCTATTTTAACAATCTAAGTGCAAAGTCTAAAGTGCAAGGCACTAAAGCATTAGGGCAATGTTCGAATCTACTTTGGCTATTTTAAGGACGGAAAAAGCCACAGCGCATGGTCTAACAGGGTTGTGCCTATTCTCTTAATGAGTTATGGGTGTGTTTTGAGAATAAACCAATAAGAGTTTCATCTCCCATTTCCTTTAAGAGTCAGTTGCTTCACGCCATGGTGCATTTGCTATTTACATGGCAGACTTTATAAATGGAAAAACTGAACGCTTCACGCGTTCAGGAAACGGTGTTGTACACAATCCACTAAAGACATCAATTTGCCTACATAATTAATTTAGTTTGTTAAGCACAAAGACTTGTTTCAAAACTCTTTCCAAATTCAGTTCTAATTTCCAGCAAATGAATAAATGAAGAATAATAACAAAGTGTGATCAAAAATTATATTATACCCAAACACACGTCCTATTCTTATGCCCCATATTGTCCAAAACCTGACAGGTGGATAAATCAAACAGGTGGACAAAATTAAATATAAATATGCATATAATAAATAATTCTGATAATAATAATAATACCATGGAGGCAGTGGTTTTTATATTTATGTAGAAAATAATAATTTTTGTAATATTTAAATTCTTTAATTCTTTTTCATTCATAAAGATATTTGTGTATTGCTGTTCATTTTGCGTGTTTTAAGCAATGTGTAAGCAAGGCACGCGTACTCTGCACTGTACTTCAGACCTGCTTTCAGCTGCTTTCAGTCTATTTCAGTTCCTCAAAATAGCAACGTGCCACCAATGCACCTCAACGCACCTTTTATCTAGACCGGAACACCATTGAGTCCACAAAGTGGTGCAAATGGATTTGCTATTTACACAACATGGCATAAAACGGGAAAGTTATTGTTGTGCTGGTCTGAAAATAGCAACACATCGCGGCAAACACTTCTTGCGCCTTATTGCGCTATGTGTATAATAGGGCTTCTTATATAAAACTACAGTCTGATTTTGCCAAGTATGATGTGATCCTGGATTCAACCATAACTGTGAATTATTCCCAAAATCAGAGGGGAATAATATTGGATAACAATCATGTAGAAGTGCATAACTCTAACCGTAATCCTCAACATAAACTATAAACATATCCCTTAATTCTGATTGGCTGATTGGAATGTTGTTCCAGGATCAACACAGATGTTAATCCAGAAACGTGTCTTACATGGTGAATAGACGCTGTTGTTTTGTGGTGTTTATTTGGTCTTGCATAAAGAACTGCATGAAACTTTCATAATCCATCAATAATATATCTCTGTAAATATAATTAGTGTAAAAAGGAACTACAGCTGTTGTGGTCATACTGCACCAAGTGTTCATTTTATTGAGAAACTGCTGTCCAATCTCACTGAATTTGAAATGAGTGAACTGTATTAAAATGTATGATTTTTTTAAATATGCAGGTATGAATGCTCTCTCCTAAACATGACCATTAATGGGACATGAGCAGATCATACAACCAAATCAGGTTGAATTAATTCAAATGAACTAGCCACTAATCCTCTAAAACACAAAATAACAAAGTATTGCCATGTGATTGTGTTAGGTTTGCTTAAATGACTAAGAAAATCCAATACATTTCCATTAGTTTCTCCATTAGGTCTCTCTTTACTCAAACTAACCAATTATATTACGTGCAGTATAACCAAAATCAAGTACTGAACTTTCAAGCCAACCGGTAAGATTTTGCATGAATTCCATCATTAATCAGTAAGGCAGCGGTTTATGTTCTAGTGAAAAGTTCAGTTTATTAAATGATTAATTATTTAAAGTGGACGATGTAATGACTCCATTATGGTAGTGATGATCCATGCTTACAATAATATGAAATGTTTTGATTCAAACGGGCTCCCCCTACCTAATTTAAGCCTGTGACTCAGCTTCTCCTACAAAGCGTAAAAAAAGATTGCATGTGTCATTTGACTAAGTGTTTAACCGTGGCTTTTGGTCTCCCGGTTCTGTGGTTCACTATTGGCTGGAGTTTGTTTAAACTAAACTAAACTCCCACCATGGAGCTCTCACAGCTCTCATTGCTCAAGCAAATTACAGTGCATTGTGGGATTACCCAGCTACACCATTCAAGTCAAACCTTTCCTTCCCCTCTCCCACTATTTCTCTCTTATCCACCTTTTTTTTAACTCCTCCATCTTTCCAAAAGTTCCTCCTGCATTTTTGCCAATGTCTATGTACCAAACTTAAACAAAACATAAGTTCCAATTTCCTCCAGTTTATTTACTCAATCCAGTCTTTTTTATATACATTTCCTCTTTTGTTTTCAGTTACTGCCATCTTTAACTGACCTCATAACTTTTCTCTTCAGGCGACTTGCATCCTTATAAGATAGTTGTGTGACCACATACCTCCAGATGTTGGCTCTCAGTATTTAACGCCAGCTGGGAGTCATTATTTGGGCACATTGTACCAAACCTCTCCGCCTCCTCTCCTTAAACTCCTCCCATACCTCAATACACTTTGTTTCCAAGACCAAAGTGCTTTTCTGTGGGATTTCAAGCAAATTTGGCAAATGAGTTTGTCATGTGAGTGGTGCTTGAGGCATGATTTGACAGAACATTGCTGTACTCTCTTTAAAAAAAAAAAAAAAGTAGAAGCTGGGAGTATTTAACTGTACCTTATTTACCCCATAAGTAGTACACAATAGCACTCTAAAAAGTGCATATACTTTTTGAAAGAATAATACTTTAAGATTTAAACCTTACTTTCTGAGAGAGTAGTGTACATGAAACTTCAAAAGCTACCCATGTTGTACCAATTATAAAATCAAGCATACAGTAAATCTGGCAGGATAATGAATCAAAGATGTTGAAATCAGTCAAAAGTTTGTTTATTTCAAGGCTAAATGTCTTTGTGTTACGAAACTGCTGAATGTCGGAAGGTTTTGCTAATAGAAAGCACATTTGGCTCGCTCAAATGTTCAGGCTTTAGCCTTGTTTTAAGAAAGAACAGTAATGTCAGAGATTAAATTTGCCCAATGGGAGGGGAAGAAAGTTGAATTTGAATGGGGTTTGGATGTTTTAGCAGCTGCAGCTTTTTTTCCGAATAGGAGTCCAATTGGGAAGGCTTGTTCTTTGGAAATGGAATAGAAGCATTATTTAAAACATGGACCCAGGATCAGTTTTAAAAATGAAATACTGTTTAAATAAATACTGTTTTTTTAAAGTAATTTAACAATGAATACATTTTTATTTTAATTTAATAATATAGTTAATTCATTCATTTTCTTTTCGGCTAAGTCCTTTTATTAATCTGGGGTCACCACAGCGGAATGAACCGCCAATTTATCCTGCCAGTTTTATGCAGCGGATGCCCTTCCAGCTGCAACCCATCACTGGGAAACACCCATACACATTCATTCAGTCATATACTACGGACAATTTAGCTTACTCAATTTAGCTATACCACATGTCTTTGCACTGCGGGGAAAACCGGAACACTTGGTGGAAACCCACGGGAACACGGGGAGAACAAGCAAACTCCACACAGAAATGCCAACTGACCCACCCGAGGGTCGAACCAGCGATCTACTTGCTGTGAGGCGAACGTGCTACCGTGTGAATGAGTATGTATGGATGTTTCCCAGAGATGGGTTGCAGCTGGAAGGGCATCCGCTAGATAAAACTGGCTGGATAAATTGGCGGTTCATTTCGCTGTGGCGACACCAGATTAATAAAGAGACTAAGCCGATAAGAAAATTAATGAATGAATGAATAATTTTATCTGTAATACAAAATAAATAAACATTGTAGTCTACTGCTTAAAATGCTTGAGGTCTGTAAATCCTTTAATGCTTTGCAGTTAGGCTATATGAGTAAAAATTATATTAATATGGACTCTATTTCACAAGACTGTTATGACGCGTTCAAAGGTCTTTATAACACTATCGTGAAGTTTTTCTTTTATTTTTTTTACCAAATAGGATTGTAAAACAATGTATTTGTTATACTCCTCGATAAACTGCGCTCTAAATTTACCCAACCATGATGCCTTCCTACCAAGAAAGGCACCCTTGCCATAAAATGCACCCCCTCTGAAATGTGCATCTATCAACAGAAATTGATTTAAACAATAATAATAGAATTATGACAATGGGAGTGACTGGGAGTTTTATGAATGGAACCCTTCCCATACAGAAGATAAATAAATTAATTAATTGATTAATAGATTGACTATATATACAATACCAATATTAAGTGAATTGTTTCATGTGTTTAAAACAGCATCTAGAATTTTGTGTGTCATATGTAGCCTAAATGTCTGTGTAAAACTCACCAAAAAAGCCTAACTTTAGGCTACACTACAGTCAATATTATTATTTTACATTTATTTGTTTTTAAAATGTGTTCAACTTCTTGTCCTTATCCATCAACATTAATAATCATTTTACATTTTAATCGTTTATTTTTGATGTAGAATGCTAATTAGGTCAATAAAGGGGTGCATTATATGGCAGGGTGCGTTTCTTCTTACAACAGTGGAAATGTCAAGGGCTAGATTGTTTTCTTGACTTTAACACATTCTCATTTTGATAAACTGATACCAACATCTTTCTGCTAGCTAAAAAGAGAGAGAGTACAAACGTTGCCTCCCATTAATTTGGGTATGAAGCAACTTCTCAGCTTTATAATTCTGTCCATGTTGCAAAATTCAAACGTTATTTTGCCGCTCTTTTTAACGTGAAGTCGGACAGCTCCTCGAGGCGGCAGCGCGTGAAGCGATCATATTTCCGCTTTACTTTGGTTTCAGAATGAAATAAACTCCAAAGAACATTAGAAGGTATGTTCAAACATTCTGTATCACTTACCAAAGTCCGTGTTTATGGATTTTTCCCCAGGGTTTTAACCGCGGAAATACGTCAAAAACACGTGATACAACCTCAGGAAAAAAAAACATTCAGTAGGCTAGCTAGCCTTAGTAGCCTATGTTTGACAAATGAATCCACAGCATTTATTAAGTTATGCAATGATTCAAAAGAAAACATGAACATTGGGGGAGGAGTTTATATAAAAAAACTTATAATAGCTTAGTTTAATGGTTAGTTTGGTTTTATGCTCTCCAAAGGAAACCTCACTATGATGGAGAGATTACATTCAATCTACAGAATCCCTGACCACAAATGACCTTAACAACATACAATACATTCTAGGTTGCACTTCATATACATTTGAGTAGAGAAGTAATGTTTTTTAAAAGATATGAGTAAGGCACTAACAAATCCTTGAGGAAAAAAACCTGCCTGCTTTTACATGTCCATAAAAGTGTTTATCATCTTACAATACTGGATCACTACCATCCAACACATAGCTACTACTGATGTACTAAAGGTAGAATGGATGGACTTTACACATTTGAGAAGAGAAGTAATGGTTTTTGAAAAGATATTATGTAAGACAGACTCCATAACAGTAACAAATCTTTAAAAAATATATATAATAATAAAATTCTTCCTGCTTAAGCATGTGCATGAAAATGTTTATCATGTAAAAATATTGGTACATTATCATCCAACATATACTAATGATGTACTAAAGGTAGAAGGGATGGACAGGGTGCCAGATGTCAAGCAACACTTGCCAATGCAAATGTTAAGTGTTTTGTTTACTTGAAGAGATTCCAGTAGGGCTATTATTTTAATGCATCACAGTTGTTCTTCAATGTCTTTTCTTGGGAAAATGAGCATTAATGAGAATTTGTACAATAGCCAAAATGAATCCACATGCGATCTGTGAATGACACTGAAGCTTCCTCTCACTTTAGGGTACTAAATAAACTGATCCAGAACTTTATTTCATTCACAGATCTGATTTACCTGTTTTTTATTTAAATTTTTTATCATTAAAGTTTATGCGAACAATTACAAAATACATTTTATAATAATAATAAAAATATAATCAATATATCAAATAAATATAAATATATCAAAAACAATAACAGCGAGTTACCTTTTTAAAAATATAAAAGTGATTAAAAATGTTGTTACAAAAGTTTTCTTTTTCAAATACTGTTCCTTTGAAATTCCTATTACTCAAAGAATGCCCTAAAAATGTATCACATTGTGTGTTTTACAAACTCTTTTTTAAAGAGCACTTGTCCTGCAAAAACAACTTTTTGAAGCTGTTTGGACAGAACTATTTGTAGTATAATGTCCACATACCAGCATAAACACAACAGGTCTCTCTTTTTTTTATTTCCAGATAATAAAAAAGGATCCACATCCCAGCTATTTTGAGGCTCACTTCAATGTGACGTAGCAGTATGTTACCCACCAAATTAACTTATTTGTCCGTATTAACCATACCCGTCAACCATCCTGATTTTCTCAGGATTCTCCTGTGTTTTACAATTCTATCCCACTGTCATCTCGTAAAGGAATTTTCCCATATTTCACCTGCATTTTCAATCTTTCTATGAAGGGTGGCAATAAACATTAAAGAGCCGATCCTCCCTTTATGCAACCCATTCCGCCGAACCACCAGGGGATGCCCCTTGCTCTTAAATAGGAGTCTGTTCTGTGCTTTTTCATTTTATTTAGGCATGAAAACACTTTGAAATAAATATAAAAACGGTGGGATTCCTTTTATTTTCATTTCAGGTGACGTCCCCCCTCCCATGCAATCCTCAAAACACCCAGTTCTTATAGCGGTGTGTGACTGTCGGACCCACTCCATAGTGATAAATAGACGCTGTTTCCCAAATGGATTCTGTACACGCGATTTAAAGTGGAGCGAAAGTCTGGGTTTTTGGTGCATGTTTGAACAGGCAATTAATAATCATAACATCTAAATAAGTCAAACTTGTTGGGGTTTTTCCTTTCAAACACAACTCAATTTGTCCTAAATGAGTATAAAAAGTAAAGCAATCGAAAGCTTTTATTATAACGTTGAATGTGTACATTTTTAAAGTGACACTTCTGTTATTTTATGTAATCAAACAGAAAAACTAAATAAATGAGATTCATTTGCTGCTCTTTAATCAGAATGTGTACGTTATACCGTGAAGAAAAGATTCTTAATTCTATGTCTTTAGAATAGCAATTAATTTTATTAAGCTGAACTGTTTGCTAATTTATTTGCTGCTAATTTATATTATTTATTTTTTCTTTTGTAAATAATAGTAATAAAACGTACTACTACATACTACTGAACAATTAACTGTTTATTGACAAACAGCTCCAGATGAACATTATTTAGTAATTTGGGGATTA
Source organism: Danio rerio (assembly GCF_052040795.2). Classification (NCBI taxonomy): domain Eukaryota; kingdom Metazoa; phylum Chordata; class Actinopteri; order Cypriniformes; family Danionidae; genus Danio; species Danio rerio. Next base: position 36,828,317 of record NC_141031.1, read on the forward strand.
TGGTTACGGTGGGCATATCCCTTGTTTTCACATGCCAATGTTGACGGGTATAGTATTAACATTTCTCCGTACCACAAATAAACATGTGAACAGAAAAAAACGAAGAAACTTGATCTATTCAACTCTCTGTGATCAGTTGCCCCTGTAGAATGAGTTTTACAAATTTAAAACGTTTTAAAAACACTGTATGTTTGTAATAAAGACAGTAAAAATACTATGCAATTCATAACTGCTGGAATCACCACAGCATATTCTGCATTGTATGGTAAAGATTCTGCAAGGTATTTTGAGCTGAAACATTAGACAAATTCTGGAGTCAACAAAAACTTATCGTACATCCTGTAAAGAGGGGTAAAATAGGAGCCCTTTAAACATTGATGATGCTGATAAAATAATAATGATAATAATGATAATAATAATAATAATAAATATAAAAATAATTTGTTCTTTTATCACTAAATCAGCATATTAGAATGATTTGTGAAAGATCATTTGTGATTGAAGCGTGCTAAAATCACAAATTAAGAAAATTGCTAAAAAAGATGCTAAAAAAGTTTTATTAAAAAGAACACAAAATGTAAATATATCCCTAAGTTTTTAATTATTTAAAATTATTCATTCGTTTTCCTATGGCTTAGTCTCTATTTCAGAGTTTGCCACAGTGGAATGAACCCCCAACTCTTCTGGCATATGTTTAATGCAGCAGATGCACTTCCAACCACAACCCAGTACTGGGAAACACCCATACACACTGGCCTATTCGGGACTCAAACCAGTGACCTTACTTAAGGCAACAATGCTGAGCCACCATGCTATTTTAAATTATAGTACTTTTTTCCTGTTTGGATCAAATAAATACAGTCTCATTAAGCACAAGTCTGCTTCTAATCATTTGCATGAAAAAAAAAAACTCTTTACACAATATAAATGAAGTATATGCAAATATGTCTACCATAACAGACATGTGTATCCTAAATCTTAGGACTGGCAAATGTATTTTTGCTGTTTCATGTCTCTCCACTACCCAGTAATTGTATGGATACGCTTAAATGGCCTTGTCAGATGATATCAGATCCTATAGCTGTTTTGGGGTGCGGGAAGCATGTGTCACTTAGAAAAGCCACAGCCGATCTCTATTGACATATTGCATGTTGTCAGGGGGTTGTGGTTGTTAGCTGGATGATTTCCATTTGGAAACTTGCCATTATACATTGTCAAGTTGCAACCGTACAAATGTAAAGTCAATCCTAGTGAACACGCCGCACATGCTCATCTTCTCATGGCAGAAACAAAATATCGACTATCTTTCAACAATATTTGCATTTAAACTAGATAACCTCTGTACAGTAGACCATATGACACTGATGTCCCCCTTTAATGGCATTCTTTGGCTCAAATTAGATTTTTAAATGTACAGTAGTCATAAATTAAGCAGGATAGTAGTAAATAAAGGTTTTTTTGTGGCGCAAACAAGGAGATAAATCACTGAGAAAATACATTCTCTATAACAACTAAATTGACACTGATTGTTCGCAGCTTCTTCTGGTGGATTGTGGAATTTGAGCTGTTTTTTCAGTATGGACACATGACAGAGGCGTTAGTGGTGGGGTGTAGCGTCCTTTATTTCAAATACCTTTACAAAGTTTCAAATACATTTCTGACACGAGAAACCCATTGATAAACTCTTTGGCTTAAGGTGTAAAGAATACTTCTGAAGAAACCTGCATTTGAGTAGCTAAAGGAGCTAGTGTAGTGTTTACATCGGTAGCACCAAATTTATATTCAAGTTTTACTGTCAATGCTATAAGTGTATCACAAACTAATGAAAAAAACAAAACTTTTTTTTTTTTAATTGCTCAGATTTTGTTGCAAGCAGGATCCAAAATAAAGGCAAGATAGATGTTCATTTTGAACCCTCTTAGCAATATTTGTTTATGTTGCATTACACTACTTTTATTTATAAAGGCTCATTCAATCCAAGAAAAGCAACTTTAGTGATAACAATAAAGAAACAGATATAAAAGAATAAGAGACACCACAGCTGTAATAATAACAGCATAGACAGCATCACTGAAAACACTTTCAGTTGGAACCCATCCTATTTGTCAATTTCATGCATTTTAAGGAGCAGATGACAAAACTGAAGTTTGCACTTAATACAAGAATAAAAATGACATTTTTTTGTTTATGTGGACACAAATATAGTTATTGTAAAACAGCAGTTATCATTCTTAGTGTGAATGAGCCCTAAAAGTGCGTAAAGCACCATTCATACAAAGGATAACTATAAAGATAAAGATACAGTTCTATTTCTTTCTGCTTATGAATGATAAAAGCAGCCAATCACAATCCATCCTGCTTTAACAAGTGTGTGCATTCAAAGTGGCAGGCACCACAATTTCCATTAATAGTACATTGACGTGGATATTATTATCCCTGTGATTATCTTTATAGACATGTACCTCAGCATGAACGGTCGTTAAAGGTATGAACATTTTCAAAAATGAACATTTTGTGATCATTTACTCTCCCCCCATTTGTTTAAAACCTATTTGAGTTTCTTTCTTCTGTTGAACGCAAATTAAGATACTTTGAAAAAATGATGGAAACCTGTAACCATTGACATCCATAGGATTTGCTTTTCTTATTATAGATTTCAATGGCTACGAGTTTTCAGCTTTCTTCAAAATATATTCTTTTGTTTTCAACCGAAGAAAAAGGTTTAAATGGACTTAAGGTCACGTAACTAGAGAGTACATTTTTTATTTTTGGGCAAATTATTACTTTAAAGATACTAAGGCCCCTTTCACAGATAGACCTTTCTGGAAAATTACAATTTTGGAAATTTCGGCAATTTTTCGGAAAGGTCTGTATGTGTGAACAGGCCCTTTTTTAAAATTCCGGTAATTTTGTTCTGGCAATTTTCCAGAAAGAGAACTTGTAGCATTACTGGTAATATGCTGGAATTCTGCACTGTGTGAACGCAGAAGGAAAATTGCCGGAAAGAGCATGTTCACGATTAGAACTCGCTGACGTGAGACGTCTACTCCAACCAATCAGAACATTCAGACACATTGTCGCGCTGTTTATGAAAAAAAAAGCCTTTGAATATTTTTTCCAGACACATTTAGCTGCTAGGTGTTAGTCAGACAACGTTTCTATGTTTCTTCTTAATGCCAACTGTGTACAAAATTATCGATAAAATGCTTATGATAAGCCGCTGTTTTTTTACCTTCAGGCTCTGCTTCCTTCAGTTGCTTGACGCGTGTGCATGTGAAGCAGCCAGCAAGAATCGGCACACACACATAATATAAACATTTCGACATGCGAAAGTGTTCCCTCATATGTTTTCATCAAAGTTGTTCACAATGCTTCTCCATCCCAAGAGTTTGTTATGTAGTCTAATGTTTACAAATACAAGCGCAGTCGTTTAGAGATAATTTCTGGTTAATGATGTCAGAATTTACCGGTATTTTGGAATAGATGTGTGAATGCTCTTTTCCGGAAAATTTCCGGAACATCCTTGCCTGTGTGAACAGTGCTTTTTTCAATTTAACGGTAAAGTTGTTCTGGAAATTTTCCGGATATTTACCGATATGCCTATATGAAAGGGGCTTAAGTCTGAATTATACATATTCTATCTATTCACCACTGGAGAAAAAAAAAATTCTGTGCTCTCGACATTGGATAATACACATATGATTGAGTGTTGAATGATTGAGTGTTGAATAATTTCATGGACAGCAAAACGAATTCAGCCATATACCTAGTCAAAGCCCTAATACCTCCTCCAACAATTGTGAAACATCTCTTGAGTAATCCCCTAAGTTTTGAGACATAAGTGACATAAAAATACTAATGTTTTAAAGAATTCTGACACAATCATTTACTGTCTTTTACAAAATGACTATGAAAAACCTTTCAGGTTCAGATACATCGTTCACATGAAAAACGTAGACAAAATAAAAACCCTAAAACAATTAAAGCTTGTGCTATAATGCCACCCATGCCCTTTATTCCTCACCCCCTCCCATTATCCAATCACCCTCTCATCTCCAGGGAAATCTTGCGGGACACAGTTTGGTAAAATACCCCAGTGACCAATGAGCGGTAGTCGGGTACTTTGAAAAGATGGCGGTAGGCGTAGGTGTTGTCGTAAGGCCGGCCTCGGCTCACTAAGGTGCGTAAATGCGCTTCATTCACCTGATTTCCAACAGCAAGAACATACAGCTCAATTCCTGCGTTGCTCACCTGCTCCACGGCTTTCTCAATCTGAATGGAGTTAACACCTTGAGAACGACCATCAGAAAACACCAGCAGCTTCTTCTTCCTCGTCCTACCGCCTCTGAAGCGCTCGATGGCGAAGTTGAGAGCGTTTGTTACCTGTGTACCTGCATTCTGGAACTTGGCGTCTGCGATTTGAGCGACCACCTGAGTGGCGTTTGTGGAAAATTCGGCCTCCAAGTTGGCATTGTTGCTGTATTGGCCAACACCAATTCGAACCTGGAAATTTCCTCTTTCTGCTGACAAAAAGCGCTTAGCTAGCATCCGTGAGAAGTCCTTGGTCATCTCGAAGTTCTTGGCGCCAACGCTGGCCGAGCTGTCCATCATGATGAGGACATCGGTGTTGTCATTAAATGAAACTGAAGAAGAGGAAGAAGCAAACCATTAATATCTCGAAGTCAAAATGCTGACAAATCTGTGTTTTGTGATTATAAACTTACTTGGACAAGTATATGTGGGACACTTCTTATCTGTGAAGAAAGCACGACATATTAATATTTCTCAATAGCAAATCAAGAAGTTGCATAGCACCCCAAATCTAGGTGTTTGACCCACCTTCACAGATTTTCTCAGTCAGGTTTTGCAGGAAGTTGTCATCCAGAAGTAGGCCAAAGTTGTTTAGGACAAAGGAGAAGCCTTTTCTAGGATCATCTTTACACACAACCTCATCAAGCTGTTCCGGATTGGGTTTCCTCTCTGCGTAATCCGTCACTCCAACCCCACCAACCTGGCAGAAACCAGAAGAGAGTCAAGGTTTCCATTCTCTTTTATTGAGGATTTCATACTGTTTGTATGCCAATAACATCAAATGTTAATTTGGATCACAAGTCTTCCATAATCAAATATCAAGTCATGCGCAGCGTATTCAATTCATTTGATATGTGTCATAACTTTCATGGAAGCAGTTTGTGTGCATTTCCTCAAAGATCCACCAAACTACATTAGCTCATTGGGTTGAAGTTGAACCAAGGCTCCTTGGAAAAAATGTTACTTTTGATTAAATAATGTTACTTTTGGATGATTTGCAACATTTTATGTTGAAATATGCATCTGTCCGATACAGATTAACATGAATCTGTCAAGGTAGCAATATTTCAATTGTGATGCATTGTGATGAAAAAGCCCTCTCTGCTGAATGTCTTTTAATAATTAATACAGTTATAGCTTATTACAATAATATACAGTATATATACTTATATATACACAATATACTTATACTAAACTTAACCATAAAACTGTTAAACAGTCACCAGGGATGGGCAAACTTGTTTTTGGAGGGCCGGTTGCATGCAGAGATTTGCTCCAACAGTAATCAAACACACCTAAACATGCTAATCAGTGACTTCAAGATCACTTGAAAGCTACAGACAGGTGTGTTTTGATTAAGTGAAGAGAGTTGGGGAGAAAGTGAAGATCAGGGCAGGGATGCATGCTAACAGGGTAATCTGTAAAATTAGGTGCCGGATCAGATATCAGCGGTTCCGGATCAGGCTTGTTCTGGCACAAATTAACCCCTGCTCAGAACAACTCATGCACACATATCATAAACAGAGAATAACAATTTGAATGGCCATATATACTCATGGTACATTTTTTTCCCCAGCAAAAATGAAATAAAACATCATACATTAAAATTGTTTATAGCTCTAATTACCATTTTAACTCGATTATAGAAGTCTTATTGATTCGTTTTTGAGGCTGAATATCTTAATTACAATACTGCACCAGGTGAGGTTTCGAGAAAGTTTATTACTGCATATAATGTATGGAGCTGGTTATGTCATGCTAATCAGCCATATTCATGTGTGACCAGGCCTTAATCTTGCTGGTAATTTACTGCAATTAGTGTTTATTTCAACTGGGAACTGCATTATTGCATTTTAAAGATATATATATATATATATATATATATATATATATATATATATATATATATATATATATATATTTTTTTTTTTTTTTTTTTTTTTTTTTTTTTTGCAAAAATGCAGATAGATGTATGTTTTCCAGTGAGCCTGGGTTGCCCAAGTGCTATATCTTTACCTTAAATCCTTTGCCGCACAGCACGTTTAATGGCACTTTATCCCTAATAGTGTCTGAGCGTCCATCAGTAAGAACAAGGACCACACTCCTCTCCGTGATAAGCTTGCTGAGCATGTTTCTTAGCGAGTACTGAAGAGCTTCTCCAGTGTATGTGGCCTCAGCCAGCCAGCGCAAGTCTTTCACAGCTCTAAAATGAAAGACAGAGATAATTATCTTTATATCTTCAGACAGCGCTCCAGACTCACACAATGATGGGAAAACAAATTCCTTCAAACCACAGAAGTGTTTCTTGAATTCATTATTACCATACTGTGTGCAGATAGAGGATTTTAACAAAGAAAATGTCAAAATTTCATACTGTTTTAGGTCGGTCAGGGTCTTGATGTTGGGGTCACCAAGCTGTACCACCTCTTGAGATTTTTCACCACTGTACTGCACCACACCAATACGAGACTCATTGGCACCAAACTGCAATAAAAAATAAAAAATAAATAAATAAAATAGAGATTCAATGTGAAATAAATTTGGAAAAGCCCATGCATCTAATATGTCACCACCACATATTCAATGCTGGAAGAGACAAATAAAAAATTGAAGAATCAACTATTGACAGCCATATTGGTTGACAAATAATCTGAATATGATTGGGAATGTGTCTTTCTCAGTGTTTATAACGGTTGCAGGAACAATGAATCAAGGTTGACTGAAGGGTTAGTAAGTCTCATAGGCTCAGTTTTCACCTAAAAACAAGGGGATCTATTTTAATGATCTAGGTGCAAAGTCTAAAGCGCAAGGGGCAAAAGCATTAAGGGCGTGTCCGAATCCACTTTGGCTATTTTAAGGACAGAAAAATATGGTTTGCGCCCCGGTGCATGGTCTAGCAAGGTTGTGCTTATAGTCTTAATGAGTTATGGGTAGGGCCAGACGGAATCTGCAGACATTTTTTGCTATTTCTGTGGAGAATTTTCGTAAAAATCTGCTGATTTCTGCGGAATTATTTTGGGAGTATCATAACTAAAACCTTAATATGTGAAATAAAAGATAATATCTTTTAAAGTTTTATTTAATGTTTAAAATGCTAATCCAATTAGATTCACTTTATTTGGTAAACAAAGCATGTCTCTCATATAATATATCTACTTAAAGACAGAAAATATTACCGTACAAACTGCATTGTAAATATATCAGATGAACATTTTCATATTAGTCAATAATATTACTGTAATTAATTTAAAAACTGAATAAATATAAATTTACACACATTTACACAAATAAACAAACAGAATCAGTGCAATTCCGATTTGTTGCCTACAGTATATCAGATTTATTTTGTCTGTGTGTTTACACGTTCTTTTAATTGTGACCCAAAATCACATATCAAATTTATGTGTTTACAATTGCCATTCAATTTACGATGCATGCATGAATGCGGGTTCTAGAATTTGTGTCACACTAGCCACGATGTTGGCACATGGCTGGGAGATGACCAGCTAAAACCAGCTTGACCAGCCTAGCCAGGCTGGGAGACCAGCCAAAACCAGCTATGTCCAGCTTAAACCAGGAAAAGACCAGGCTGGAAATGGCTGTAAACAAGCCTGGAAGTTCCCAAAACCCCTCTAAAACCTGGCTGGTCAACCAGCTAAAACCAGCCAACCAGCTTAAGCTGGTTTAAGCTGTTTTTTTCAGCAGGGATGTCTTCATGAAAAATGATTTTTACTTTCTATTCTATTCTATTCTATTCTATTCTATTCTATTCTATTCTATTCTTAATTTGCTATTAATGAAAATCAACAATTTTGACTCATGCATTGTATTTTTACTATTCCTCATACACCATAAGCCTGGTTTGTGTTCCAGGGTCACATTTGATAATATTGCGGTCACACTGTAAACACTCATGTATTCAAATGTATTAAAATAGGCACAAAAGACCACCTGCTCTCCACCTACTGATTAAAGATAATCATTATGTTATGTGTTGTCAGCAAATGCACCAAAAACAAGTCACTTATACTTCACTGCATTGTACTGAAACATGGTTATGATTATACAGATGTTGCCATCTACATCCTATGTGTGTTTATTCACTCAATAGTACTTGTGCGTCGCACAGAACACCTTAAATCACAGGTGTCAAACTCCTGGAGGGCCTACACGGTTTAGCTTTAACTCTAATTAAACACACCTATTTAAACAGATTGAGTCCTTCAGGTTTGTTTTAATCCTCCAGGTAAGTGTATTAAAGCTGGGTTGATACTAAACTGTGCAGGGCTGCGGCCTTCCAGGAACTGAGTTTGACACCCCTGGCTTAAATGATGTAGAGTATGGCAAAACAAGGTCTTGATAAAATATCAACACAAATGCTTAAAAGAGGTGCATGTTAATACCAGGTAAAAACAGGCCTATATTGAGCTAAAGAAAACGCACCTGTCTTAACTTGAGTCTGTCCATTATTGTCACGATGAATTCTTTAGAGATGGCAAAGTTAGAAGCTCCAATACTCTCAGAGCTGTCCACGATAAAGGCAATATCCAAGGGTCCACATGTGCATTCTTAACAAACAAAGCACATGCATATTAAGAAGATTGCATTGCAAAACACTAAATGAGACATGGTTCTTATATACTTCAAAGTCTTATGACTTACCACAGCAAGCTAAAAAAAAGAAAAAAAGAAAACAAAATTACATTTGCTTCAAATTTGACAATATCAGGCAGATCAAAAACATATGTTATACTGAGAACATTCACAGTAATGGAAAAATAATTATTTAGCTATTTTACAGATGAAGTCTAGTCTGGGACTAATTTTAGTTAATAACTTTTAATCGTTTACACTTAAAAAAGCAGTATTTTTAAAGGAACATATCTTATATTATGTAACAAAAGCCTAGATCGACATTCAAATTACCCGACACAAATAGTTAATAACCTGGACAGAACTAAATAAGAGTCATTTTATGTTTGGGAGGGAAAATAAATGGTTAATAAAGGTGAAGCATCCCCTTAATCATTCACTTAATCTCAAATGAATGCTTGGATTTACTTGTCTTGTTGGCTAAGATGCATATCTTCTTATTTTGGACATCTTTTATGGCCTCTGGGGTCTCTTTTGTTAAAAATATCTCACACTGATGTTTCATCTTTGAAGACAAACTGAATCCATTAATTTACCTGACACAACAACACTGTCAAGATTTTTTTATTGCAACTGAAGATGAATTAATGCGCAGGGCTGAAACCCAAAGGCCGTACGTGGCGGACAACCTTCATTTCCCAAAAATTTGGCCCGTATGAAGTAAAACAGCAGCACAGAAACCTTATTCGCATCTGATTGGTTAATACTGTCAATTCCCATTTCCTTCAAACTGATATGACTTTCGCTCTGAACTTCAACACAGTTCTCTTGAAAGAAACTGTGTTTTCTCTCCAGCTGGATAATGTCCGGCTTTTGCATGCCAGGACGGTGATATTAAATATCTAAGTTAAGCTTCCAAAAATAATAGCAATGATAAACATGCACAATATGAGCATTTAAATGAATTCATTCTAGGTTTACTTAAACCAGTTATAAGATAAACAAATGGATATCATTTAAAGGCAATCAACATTATTCTTTTGCATACATTAATTACTTTAATCTGGACAATTTTTATGCAACTTAACAGTTTTTAAAGTAGATTTTTCTGAAGTGAAACAGATTTTAGGAAGTATTTAAAACAGATGTGTACGACTTCATATATTCATATATATTACATGAAGTGCTTTATCCTTCATTTACTTCATCTCTGACTTTTTTTTTTTTTGCATGTTCTTAATTTTGTCCAGCAGAATTTTGTCAACTCTCATCTGGCAAGCCAGATTGCTGGATCATCACTTTATGGCACGAGTCAACTTTTCAGTGTTAAATCAGAGTGGGCGACAGACAGGACGCCATTTATGGAGACAGTGAGCCATGAGTCATGGGTAAATACAAAAACAGGTCTACTCACAGCACATCTTCATGATGATATCCAGAATCTCACATTCCTACAAAGAGAGTAAAAGAGACACGCAGTTATACAGAGAGACTGCTGCCTCTGCAACTGATTTTCTCTGTCGCCATTTTGTATCACAAAATGGAGCCACAAGTCCATGTTGTTTTAATTACAGGAAATTCTGCTGAACTTTCTGCACAAAACTCCCTAAAGGCCCACTATTACTGCAGAAACATGCTTTAAAAGCTGCGCTGAAGAACAAAAGCATATAGTATGTCAAAATGAAACAAGAGTCTAAGATAAAGATGTCAGGAGCAATCCAAATTTCTCTTATCATAAGACATGTAAATATTGCGGAGAGAGACCATCTATTGAAACTGAGCTTGAAGTGATATCCACCCCAAAATAGCAATTTACACATAGTAAAGTGGTTCCAGACTTGTGTTGCTGGTTCCATAGCATGAAAACAAATACATAGGTAGTCAATGGAAACCAAAAACTCTAAGGTGACCCACGTTTTTCAAAATATTGTGTTCAACAGAAGAGACAAACTGATACATGTTTGGAACAACTTGTGAGTAAATGTTGGCAGAATTTCGCCTTTATGCCTTTAAAAACAGGCCCCAGCTCACATAAGGAATTTCTGGCATTAAACACATTCCTCATATTTCATAAAAGGCCGTATGATCTCGAAATAATAACTAATAATAAGAGTATAATGTTAGTGGGGTCTTTGCAGATCCCGGACGAGCAGCTGTGGTTTAAGATGCTCTGTTAACAGTCTATTCTGCGCATTTCAGTTCAGATTGTTTAGTGAGCCTGTCACAATTGACATTTCACATGCAGAAAGGCTGTATAAATAGATGTCTAATGTTGGATTTAGCCTAGTGTACACAGTGTTTTTTGTCTGGTACAATAGTCACAGTGTGAGAGTATGTGACTTATGATTTTGTCATATACAAAAAAAAATAAAAAAATAAATAAAATAAAAAATTTCACACTGCTTTTTGTCCAAACATCACTGGCCAACTTAAAGGCACAGTTCATTTACACATCCTCCACTAGTTCCAAACATGTTTCAGTTTTTGTCTTCTCTTGAATACAAAGCAAGACTGCCGGCAAAACAGCCATTGACTTCCAACATTATTCCAAAAGAAAATCATGAAAGATTAGAACCACTTGAGCGTTGAAGAATTTGTATTTTTTCGGGTGAACTATACCTTTAAAGGCCAGTATGATTTCACCAAGGTGGCGGTACTACTAACTAACTAGAGTGTAAACAATAATAATAATAATTCCTTATATTTATATAGTGGTTTTTCTAGACACTCAAAGCGCTTAACATATTTTTTTCCATTCCACCTGGATGACACGACAGCAGGCCCGTGCAGAGACCGTCCAAAGGGCATGTGCAGGATAAATTTTTTGGAGAGCGGATTTTTTGAAGAGCTGCTGCAGATCCGCAGAGTGGATGCGCGCGTACTGAAGAGCGGTGTTATCGCGCGCGTACTGATCAGCTGTGTTGTCACGCGCGTACTGATCAGCTGTGTTGTCACGCTCGTACTGATCAGCTGTGTTGTCGCGCGCGTACTGATCAGCTGTGTTGTCGCGCGCGTACTGATCAGCTGTGTTGTCGCGCGCGTACTGATCAGCTGTGTTGTCGCGCGCGTACTCAAGAGCGGTGTTGTCGCGCGCCTACTGAAGGGCGGTACCGAAGGTGTGCCGCGTCGCGGGGGCACTTTTGATCATTTTGGAAGGGCACTTTCTATCCAAGACTAAAAAGGGCATGTGCACTGCACAGGTTGAGCTCTATGTGTGCACGTGCCTGCACGACAGCACCCATATTGCAGGAAAGGAGCCAATTATGATATGGGCATGGCCTAGGGCCTAGTCAAGTTTGTTTGTTTGTTTATTTGTTTTGCTAGTATTTTCCCCCTTGGGGTAGTTTATTTTACTGTTTTGGTTGGGGTAGGCGATAAAAAATACAACTTATTTGGTAATTTAATAGATAGCATAAATAATACTTGGTACAACTACTGTTTTTACGTTACTGTGATGGTTAGGTTTTGGGTTGGGGTGGGGGTAGACGTCAATAAAATACAATAAATGGGAAATGTAAAAAAATAATATAAATAGTTCTCAACTTTTGACCACAACCATATCTGATCTAGCAACAAGCGCTAAACCCCTACTCTTTTTTTTTGAAGGCCATCCTGGGATTTTTAACGACCACAGAGAGTCAGGACCTCATTTTAATGTTACCGAGTCCCCATCAATATACTGGGGCATTAGAACCAACACTGACCACAGGTTGAGCACCCCTTGCTGGTCTCACTAAAGGCTGATTTATACTTCTGCGTCAAACGGTGCTACGGTGTTGACGCATAGCCCTACGCCGTGGCCGTCACTGACGTGCACCTCTCAAAAAATGTAACTACACGTCGCATCGACGCGTAGCGCAAGCTTTGTGATTGGTCGGCTTGGTATCGCTGACGAGTCTGGGCGGGACCGAGAGCCACGTGAATGGCGCGACCTCAATGGAGCAAATGTTTACAAGTGTGGAGTCCTGTGAAGGAGCTCCGGATGGAAAGTTTAGTTTTGTGTTTACCTCATAGTTAAAGTTGTTGCACATCCGCCGGTTCCTGCCTCAAAATTAGCAAGTTTAAGCCACTTGTACATTCAGGAAGTTTTCAACGCTTCACGCTTCAGGCTGCAACCTAGCTTTCCCATGTGGTCTCCCATCCAGGTACTGACGAGGCGCAGCCCTGCTTAACTTCAGTGGGTGACTATGTGAGAGTCGCAGAGAGCTAGCTGCTGGCAACAACATTTGCTATTGCTAGTACTATTACTAGCACTTTTGCTAGTACTTCTGCCATTACTCTGCAAACCTTTCCTCCATTGCTTTATTCCACCAAGAGCACCAACACTATTGTCCCTCTTTAGTTTTTATCATGATCATCTTCTGTGCTCCTTCCGGTCAACATCACAGAAAAATACCAAAAATATCAGCCTGTTTAATTCTATAATCATTAAAATTGCTTGCAAAATAGTGGATATTTTGGGAGAGAAAAAAACTTACATTATACAAGTACTATAGAGTATGCAAAATGTATGAATTGACCCCTTCAAATTTCCCATATACTGTCATGCATTCATTTCACAATCCAGCTGTTATGCACTAAATGATGCTATTATTCCACCAAAAGTCTAGTGCAGTTTGTACTTGGGACTTGGCCAAAGGCTTCCGCAGCTACTGACTCTCAGCAATGTGGAATTCACAAAAATAATGGAAAATGAACAGTGGAATGTCCAGGTCCATTTATTATTAAGGACACTGTCACCCGTCGCATTGCACTTTGTCTCATCAACTGCTGGAACATGTGCAGACTATATCCAATAAAGCATGCCTTTTCTGATTTGTGCACTCAGTTTTATTCAATTTAAATTCACTCACATCAGCTCCTTGAGGTCCGGGTGGTCCTGGGGGTCCCTGTGCATTGAAACAAGACAGATTAAATGGACAATGAAATCACATACCTAATTCAAATCTGACTCTTTTTTTTATTTATGTCAAAACATAAACAGGTCTGTGCAGGAGTCAGTTTTGTGACATGCTACACAGATGTAGTCCTGCCAGTGCGAAGAAGCTTTGAGACTCTTCCCAAATAAGAGCATTTCTGAGACCGACAAAATCTCCTCCTCTCTGGACATCATCCAGTGGTGAAGAGGAACATCGCAAAATTGCAGCCTGAGAGAAATTTCCCTTCCCACACACCCGTAACTCATGGCTGTTAAACGCCGTTCTACATAAGTGAAGATTTGTACTTTGCTTCAAAACTTCTTTTGGCACCTCTGGACAATATAAAAGTCTGGTTGTTTACTTATGCAATATATATATATATATATATATATATATATATATATATATATATATATATATATATATATATATATATATATATATATATATATATATATATATATATATATATATATATATATATATATATCCAAATAGCTTTTTAGAAAGGACGCCTAGACTTTTTTAAAAATAAAAGCTTGGGAGTTTCATCATGAAATTTGAATCAAAACATAGTCAGACATTCAGCTTTATCTTTCTGGTGTCTCTATGCTATTATCCTGATATTCACATCCATATCGAAACTAATCACCATTCACTTTCACCTATATTTTACCATGTTTTACTCTGTTTCTTGACTACTTTGAGATATTTTGACCTCTGGGTACCACACTAGCCAATGTCTAGTAACAAAACCAGACTTGTGAAAATAAGCCACAGGGTTCAAGAGCTACAGACATTTTTATTTGGGTAAGTCGTTATACAGAAAATGCTGAAGAATGGGGCGCAGGTTAAATGGTTAAGATAATATTAATATCAATAACATTCTAAATGCAGTTTAGATGTTTATGTTTAAACAGGTTCAGGTTCTTGGCATATTTTAGGTTAAATGAGCATATCAAATGTGGTGTTTTTGATACTATATCAAGCAAACAATAAAACTTGTTTTTCTGAGTTTTATTTGGCCGACATTTTGAGGGCAGATCTGTTGATCACATTGCATTGATTTTGTCAACAAAAGGTTTGGATCATAGTCATTTAGTGTGCATGTTTCAGTTCTCAGTTCTCTATCTATCTCGAATTAAATCTAACAGCAGATATACACTGTGCCTTAACATTAAATACTGAGTTCAAATTGAAGCTCACAGACAAAACACATTTAAAAATTACAATAGATAGATGACATTGTGGTATTACTTTATTTAGATGGCCCATTTGAGTATTAGTAGACTGTCTGCCTAATATCTGTTGGTAAAGACATTCAAAAGACATTTAAATGACTATAAGAAACTTTGCACGTACATGTGAACTTACACTAACCCTAAAAGTCTACTTATAATCTAATGAGAATTAGTTGACATGTAGATGCAACGTAACTTAAATTCAACAAACAGACCATCAAAATAAACTGTGACCGAAATTGTTTATCGTACTTACAGGTTTTCCTTCAGGTCCTCTGTGACCTTTGGCTCCTTTTGTCCCAGGTGGTCCAAGTCTGTCATTCTGTAGATCACAACATATCGACAGTGAATTTTAATTAATGTAAAAAGATTTAGCAAAGTAAAATGGACAAATCTTTTTTAAATTTGTCTTTTGTGTATTCCCCATTTAAATGCATTTTATATAGGGCTTTTTTGTGTATAGCTGTAAACCAAAGCCCTTTAAAATCATAACAGAAATCACATTTAAAATATATGATGGCAGCCCCAGTAGGTGTCAGTACTAGCTGTAGAAGGACTCACATCAGGATTTTGCCAAGTATCATGTAATCTTGGATTAACATCTATGTTAATCCTGGAACATCATTTTGTTGGAAAATGTAATCCAAACCTATTCCCTACCCCTAAACCCAACCATAACTGTAAATTATTCCCCAAATCAGAGGGGAATAATAGTTGGATAACAATCATGTAGAAGTGCATAAACCTAACCGTAAGCCTAAACAGTAAACGTATCCCTTAATTCTGATTGGCTGATTGGAATGTTGTTCCAGGATCAACATAGATGTTAAATGTGGTGAAATTAGATGGCAAGGTGATTCAATGGATATGGATTATCAGGAGGCCATGATAGATAATGGCTGATGGAGAGAATTTGACCAGGATACTGGGATTACATCCCAACTCTTTACGAGAGATGTCATTGGATATTTAATGACCACAGAGAGTCAAGATATCGATTTAACGTCTAATCTGAATGAATATACTGTACTTATAGTCATGTGTCCTGGTCACTATACATTTTATTCAGTGAAATATAGTATGTGAAAATGAGTCAGCTAACTATTTCTGATTATGATGCACCAAAATTAAATCAAATCCAAAAATTCTAGATGCCCTGAAAACCGAAAATGCTTTGTTATTATTATTTATTTATTATTTTATTACAAAATATAAAGTAATTTTAAAAGACTTTCTGAATTTAACCCAAAAACCTAAATTACACTGATTAAAAATACAAGTCAATAGAAAAAGAACATTTTATTGACAGTGAATGAGAGTCGAGAGGTGTCATTTTACCAGCTGGAGGGAGAGCGAAAGCAGCATGGTAACCTTGATAATCTAAATCATTTTCCACATCCAAAAATTGGTGCATCCCTACAAATGGCATTATCAGAATAACAAATAGATTATGTTTTATTTTAAATGGCTATTTTATGTGAATTATGTTTCACATGTCATGACACAAAAGTTTCTCCTTTTCCAGGTTTATACTTTTAATACCAGTTGTAAACATTAGCTGTGTTTCATTTCAGAGACTGCATTTTCCGAAGGATGCAGACTTCAAAGGTGAGTCCTTCGAAGTCCACACAGGCCAAATCGAGTGTTTTGAAATGAGATGATCTAGCCTAAAGAGGACAGATCTCGCCAACAACTGGTGTTGATAAGCGGTAATAAAATTTGTAACAACTTTTTTTCAAAGTGATTTTAAAACTTATTTTAAGCGATCTGAAGGCAAAACAAGGTTTACAAAATTTAGTCCACGCATGTGCACATAAACATGTAAACTGTCTTTAAAACCACCTTTTCTCAAGACACTATTTTTTTTTTTTTAAAGGCACATGTATTTGTATTTTGATGTATTTTGATGGTCCATTTGAATATTAGTAGACTGTCTGCTTAATATCTGTTGATACTGGTCCTTCAACAGACATTTAACTGACTATAAGAAACTTTGCAACTTACACTAATCCTAACCCCAACCTAACAGTCTACTTTTTAATTAATTAATTAATTAATATTACTTAATTTAATTAATTAATTAATAATGAATCAGTTGGCATGTAGATGCAATAGAACCTAATTCAACAAACGGACCATCAAAATAAAGTGTGACCACATGTGTTTTTATATACAAGTAAAATAAACCTAATTCGTAGAGTACATTAAATCCAGAGTTTTCCTTTAAAAACTTTCTGCCGTTATCAGAACAATGAATATTGGGATGTTCGAGGCCGCGAAGGATCCACGAATTGTGTCCTTCATTTCCTGGGAAACGAAGGACACATTCTGAGGCTGCATTTGAAGGAGCCTTCGAATTTCTTTGAAATGAACACTTCGAATGCACCTTTCAGAGAGTACACCCTCTGAAATGATATACAGCTATGGTTTCAGAATTCTCAAAGTTGCTAGACATATGCTAGAGTGATTCTAAGTGATTGTTATGGTGTTTAGCATTAATGACTTCCCACTTTCTTTAGTTCTGGAAGTATTTTCCCATTTATTCTTCCATTCATCTAAAGTTTTTTTTTTTTTTTGTCCTGTGACGGCAGCCACAGGACAACAGCGCCAATGCGCTGACCACACACCAGCTAGGTAGAGAGACAGTGATAGAACCAATTTTGTGGAGGGAGATGATTGGGAGGCCATGATTGGTAGGGGCCCATGGAGAAAATTTGGCCAGAACACCTGGGCTACACCCCTACTTTTAATGAAAAGCACCATGAGACTTTTTAATGTTAGGATCTCAGTTTAACATCTCATCCGAAAGAGTACAAAGACACCTACAGTACAGTAAAGTGCCACTTTTGCAATGTAAATTTGCCATAAAACAAACAAAAAATTCAAATAGTTAATGTTCAAGTTTAAATCAGACCCAAATTTTCAAACTTATGGACCTCCTGTAATATCACAACCTAATGCCGGTTTCTATCAGCTGTTTAAAACCCTCCTGGACAACTATCTCCCTCCACATGAACAGTTTAAATGTTCTCCATTAAATCAGCTATGCCTTCAGCAGAAAAGATACGTTCATCTCCTTCATTTCAGTCTTGTGCCAGATTACGGTTAGGCGGTGAGCTAATACTAACCACCTGTCCCCATTTCCAGCCCTCTACCCCATGCTGCTTCAATTATCCTCAAATTCCTTACATCAAAGTCCTGCACTGTCACAGACAGGCTCACAGTAGGGATAAGGTTAAATGATGCCGTCATGCCAATACTGTGTTGGCTCATTGTGATTACCTTGACAGATACCGAACCCAAACGTTGGCCCCTTGGGTTTGGGAGAGGCCGGAGGAGCTCAATCAATTGTTTACAAGGACCGAAAAACATTTCCAAACAGTCTTGGCCAGCAGAAAGACAAGAGTCAAGCATAAGGGAACGCAAAGCATGGCTCATATGGTGCAGATGTGAGGCTTTGAATAACATATACACCATTAAATCAAACATTCAGCATTAGCACAAACATAATAAATACATCCATTTTGATAAATAAGAACACGTTCGCTGAGGAAAATATGTTTGAAGAAAGCAGCATACGGTATATGAAGTGTTTATGCATGTCTAAACAAATGCAACTGGAGTGATTCCATCATCTAAACATTAATTTTCCACAAAAAGTAGACCTCAAGAGATTTTTGCTGGAATCTTACCAGATACTTTTTAACCCCCAAATTAACATACATGCAAGGACGGGAGAAGGACAGGGGACAGTTCTGGAGAAAATGTGGAGAAGACTTGGCAAACAACTTTCACATATTTTGGAGTTGCCCATCCATTCAGTCATACTGGCAGGACGTAATGCAAGTAATACGAAATATTATTGATGTGGATTTTCTTTTACAAGAGTTTATTTGGGAAATATTGCAGCCAACTTAACGATAAAAGACAAGTATTTAATAAAAATACTCCTAGCAACCAGTAAGAAAACTGTGACTCGAAAGTGGCTACAACTGGAACCCCCTACAAAATCTGAATGGTTGGATATCATATCTAATGTTCAAACTATGGAGAGGATGATTTTTTTTTTAAACTACAAATCCCCAGCTGGGACTCGAATCAGCGCCTTCTTGCTGTGAGGCAAAAGTGCTAACCACTTAGCCACTGTGTCTCCCTGTATATTTTATGTCACTCATAAAACATTTTTAAACCAAGGTAACTTTTTAATGTTATGTTAACTAATGCCTCCTTGTATAAGCTCTTGATTGTCCTAAAAACCCAATATGGCAGATGGCTCATGTATTGCGGCCAGTAAAAATAACGTGTTAGAAAGTATTCATAAGTCGGTGCCAGTGGTGTAGTAGTTAGTGCATCAACACATGCACTCCGGTGCTCACAGCGACCTGAGTTCAATTCCCTCTCTCTGCTCTCCATGCTTTCCTACCAATAATCTCTACTGTCCTATACATTAAAGGTGAAATCCCTGAAAAAATAACTATAAAAAAAAGAAAGTATTTATAAAAACAACACTTGTTGCACATTAATTAAATCCTTAAGTATGAGAAATAGTATCAGTGACGGCCTTAGCAAACACTGCAGATAACAGAAGTCTTCAGAAGCGCTAAATATGGCTTAAACTGAAAGATCACCGCATGTAAACGGTTTAAACTTCCGAAACATGTGTGTTAATATCATATAAACATTGAATTTGATTAATAAAGGTCTTGCTGTAGCTCAAGTGTGTTCAATCGTTGACTTTAGTTTAAATCAATGCGATATTTTAGCTCATTACAGTGTTCTTTCCCCTACACTATGGTGTATATTTTTCATTACAGATCTGATGTTTATTATGAAGAGCCTCCAGCCAGTCTTTAGGATTCAGTTGTAAAACACGTAGTAAACATTTTAATTTACGGCCTCTGCAATTCTGCTAATCATTACTTTTGGAATTACACTCAGTTTGCTGCTTTTTGATCTTTGCACAAACAGACGTTATTTTCCATTTTCTAAATGCATGTGAGTCTGGTAAACTACTCAAAACTTTTACGGGGGCCTTTGGACAGTAAAAGGAAAGCTTCCACTATAGTTCAGGTTGCTGCGAGCAGCTGAAGAGAGTTATGGAGAGGTGATAAACACAAGAGTTCACTTCTCATTATCGTAAAGTGTGTGTGTGGCTGAATGTCATGTGCATTAGTCTGAAGCCATAACCTTTTCTCGGTTTAGGCCCAAAACTACAACTAAACATGTTTGTTGCCTTCTGAGGATGCTTTCACACGTGCCTCGTTAAGTTTAGTTGAATCAGATTAGAGTTCATTTTCCCGTTTGGTGCAGTTCATTTGGGCTGTCGTGAATGCAGCAATCATACTCAAGTGCACAACAAAAGTGGACCAAACAAGCGTAGTAAGACCCGTTTCAAGAGGAATGTTTTCAAGAGTTCACACTTAGCTGATGATTGATAATAAGGCATGTTTGGCATACTGTCCTGGGGAAGAGCCCTGAGCTCAGAAGGTCCTCGAGCCTGTGGCTCCCTCTCGCTTTGTAGGGTGAGAGAGGAGTCTAAGCTCAGGTAGGTTTCAAGAACTCCCCTAAATTCATTCTTTCAGACTATTCTTTAATTATTAGTTTGTGCATTGAAGTTTAGTACTAAATGCTCATATATGACGCCAATTTGGTTTATTCAATTCACTTATAGCGCATGTCTTTGGTCTACGACAGGAAACCGAAGTACCCTGGGGAAACCAACAGGAGCATGGGGAGAACATGTAAACTCTACACAGAAACGCCAACTGGCCCAGCCAGAACTCGAACCGGTGACACTTTTGCTGTGAGGCAACAGTGCTAACCACCAAGTTGCTGTGCCATCCTGTCCTGGATTACTCTAGGAAAGAGGACGGGGAGTAAGGGTGGATAACTAAGGAAAGAAAAGTATTGTATTTGTATTTTGCAGAGAGTTTGGGATCATCTGATTTTTATAAATCATGTGATAGCTAATACGGGACCAGCTGTGGTCAATCATAAACACGTGATCCTCTCGAAATTAGTTTATAAATAAACTTCACTTTAAACCAACACAACAGCAGTTTAGGTGAGCATATGATCTGAGCTCAAGCAGACCCAAACGCAATACTGCATATTTTTGCATCCCAGATCATATACTTATGCACTATTTGTCCTTTTGTAGTATAAATAGCGCTAGTAGTTCATTCTCATTTAATTAGTCTCACTAGCTATGATTCCATCCAAAAATGCAAATGAACTTTATGTGCAAAACTGGATTATCGCATAAAAGACGTGCAAATAAAATAGCGTTTCCATCCAACGAGTCAAAGTGAACAAAATCGTCACTTCCTGATTAACTGGCACCAAATATTAAAAGTAAAAACTGAATTTGTGTAGTAGGAGAAGCTGCGTCAATCATTTCTTCATCTAATAAATGGCTTGCAATCCTGACACGCATTGAATGCGCAGTGGCGTTTAAAGGTGTCAGACGCGGAGCTCAGACACTCTTGATTCTGGTGGTTGCTAATGATGTAATAACACTAATACTTAAACTGTAAGGCATGTTAGAATGACTAAATCTAAATTTCAGATGTTTTACAGTGTGCTCAGCCTGCTGGTTTGTCCATTTACACACATTTTCATCATCACATGATCTCTTATCACAAAATCACATGACCTTTTTTAATGCGCATACTGACATTTGTGCAGTAAAAGTGTTTCCATCGTGGTTTATATGAATCTTTTCTTATCGAATAATTAGTTTATCCTACTCAGATATGCGCATATGTTTTTTATGCAAATTTTCAAATTTATGCGCATCATGTAGTTTCCATCAACCATTTTTTTATGCGCATATACAAAATGCGCATAAAAATAGGTGGATGGAAACATAGCTATTAATGGGTTGTGGAATGACTCTTTTATGGAACTTGAGAATGATGAATCCTCTTAGGGAGTGATACGTTCATTCACACATTGTGCAGTTGGGGGTAAAGATTAGTTCATATTTAAGTCTTCTATCGGGTTTAGGTCGTTCTTTCATCATGTGAAACACAGAAGCCAATCACCTGAAGTCAGAGCCGGAACAAGATTTGATCTGTTCATCTCTGGAGTCCTCGGGTTCCATTTAGTAATAAACCGTTAGTGTTCTACAGTGCTTTAGCAACTGCAGCAACATGGTAACTTGCAAGACAAACTTCTGAAGTGATTTGCAATTCGCCTTCACCATTTGCAGTGGATGATTTTTCACCGTTTGCTTGAGGTGATGCTTACAACCTATATAATATACGATGACCTGTACTAGGAAATATCCATACACACTCATCAAACACTATGGACAATTTTGTTTATTCAATTAAAAAGTCTTTGGACTGTGGGGGAAAGCGGAGCACCCGGAGGAAACCCACGCCAACACAGTGACAACATGCAAACTCTATACACAGAAATGCCAACTGACCCAGCTGAGGCTCGGACCAGTGACCTTCTTGCATCGAGGAGACAGTGCTAACCACTGTGCCAGAGTGTCACCTGATTTGATTATTATATTACAAAATATCAACTAATTAATTATTATTTTCACTTTGTCATGCCAAATTATTACACTGTAAAAAATAAATCCATAAAATTTACGGTAAAAAAATGGCAGCTGTGGTTGCCAGTACTTTACCGTTAAAAACACGGTAAAAATTGTAAAAATACTTTTTTATTTTTATGGTAAATTACCGTATTTTATTAATTTATAGAGGTAATATGTCTGTATTTTGAATGATCAACATTTACACATTTTTTGTTACACAGTTAGACATGTTAGCACACCCACATGCAGGTGGTGATGAGGAAGTTACATATCGAGCCAATGCTCATCACAATCAACTTCTCCCATAAGCAGAAAAGAGTATCAGCATATAGAAGGTGCTCAGTGTCATTCACACAGCTACTAAACACCTGTATGGTAACACGCATAAAATTAATGTCATGAAATAAACATTGTTTATCAACATTAGATGTAACATAAATCTTTAATGTGCATAACTGATGGGGAAACAACTAAAAGATCCATATTAATGTCAAACAAATGCGTAAAAAGTTATGTGCCATGCAGGGAATTCTGGGAAAGTCAATTTACGGTTATTCGCCGTATATATTATAGAAACATACCGTTAACCAGGTTACAGACTTGTACTGTAGCATTTTTACAGTTTTTACCGTTGAAATCACAGCCATTTTTTACAGTGTATAATAAAAATTAAATAAAACTATACAGTATTTCAAGAGTTCACACTTAGATATTGCTTGACAACTGTAAGCAGGTTTGGCATGCTGTCCCGGGAGAGAACCCTGAGCTCGGAGATAGTTGAGCCCAGGGCTCCCGCCAGGTCCATAGAGCATGTGAGGTGAGTATGAGATCGGGTGGTTCTCGAGAGCTCCCCCTTTTTTTTTGCAAAGGAGAAAAGGAGGAGAAAGGGGTGGATGGGGGGTTTCTTCGGAAAACGAAGATAAGGGAGTAATATCTAGCTAAACTACTTATAGTGAGTTAGGATAGATCTGACTGGCTAACTAATGAGTGTAGATAGGTGGCCAGCTACAGTCAATTATATCACGTGCTCCTCACGAAATTAGTTTAAAAACTTCACTTAATTTAATATGCACAATTTGTAATAAGTTTAATATCTTAATGCTAATTTAATAACTCACATGTCTAAATGTAAGAAGAAAGTTGTATAAAAATGTAGACATCAGCAAAACTAGATGACCAAAGAAAGGATATACAGTACGTCTCCAGTAGAAAGATCACTATGCATAAACAGTTTACACACATCTGCTGCAAAACGTGCGTGGCATGTAAACATCCCCAATGATTAATACAGCCTTTCTGAAGCCTAAACATTCAAGTGTGCATTCAATCACAGCTCAAACAAACAAACAAAAACCTCTCTCTGCCCTCTCAACATTTGGTGTGAGAAAGGACATGCGTTTTAAAATTAGAAAATGTCGTTTCTAAAGAAAGAGCCATGAAATGCAGACAGCCGAGAAACATTTCTTCCACATATGCACGTCTCCACCGCTTCCTTGACGTTTGCGGAGTTGCATGCAGGAAGACAAACACAGTGATGAATAGGGAATCGGTCTGGGCGTTAGATCACCAGAAATCCACTCCAGATGACCGAAGATGAAAGCGTGCTGGCATATGTATTTGTGTCGGCTTGTTCAACCACAATGAAGCCACTCAGATTGTTTTGATGTAGAAATTAAACATGAGCTCAGAGCTTTGATACAAGCATGTGTGATTTGTTTACAGCTGACGTTCACCTCACCATTCAAAAATATGCATGAATGATGCAATTAACAATAAAAAGCTCATTTATGATGGCACGGTCATTATGTATCATGGTTATTGTTATACCTATTGTACATCTTTATTTATATATTTACTTTTTAAAATTTGATATAATGCTATATTCACACAAACATGCACATACAGTACAGTACATGCACTGTAAAAAATTACATGATCAATTAGTCCTGACAGCATATGTTTTAGGTCATTATAAATTATTAAACTTATTAAACTAAGTTAATCATGTTCTAACTTAATTTTGTAAGTTACGCAAACTGTTTTTAGTCAGTTTAACATACCAAATTCAATGGACTCATTTGGATCAGCTTAAAAAAATGTACAGTGTGGAAATATAATATGTTTATTATTCTATTTTGTTAGTCTACAGGTATATCTCAATGCCTAATTAATATTATCAATAATACATTAAATCATAAGTATTAAAATAAAAAGTTTTATTATATCATGGACATTTTATATCATGCTATTTATAAATATAAATTTATCTCTATATTATATAAGTCTAATATATAAATCTAAAATAAAAATATAAATAATACATAGATCTGTATACACTGAAAATCTATTCACAAAAATAAATATATAAAAATTCTACAAATTATATATAATAAAAACCTTTAAATTCTGGTAAAATGGTTATCTTTTAACAGGGTAATCATTATATATGTATATTTGAAAAGTGCATAAACAGTAAATTAGCGCATATGTCAATAACAAATTGTGCAATAAGTATTTATGCATTACTTTCTGTAATTTTAAATTGGTTTATATTTTATACAAAACTATATTTTTTATATATTTATGAAATTACAAAGTCTTATTTGGCATGTTAGGGTTTGATAGTGTTTACTGAAACTGAACTGATATTTTGTATAAATTAAATTATACAAATTCAAACGTAAAATTTAATGGTTTCATTCATTCATTTTCTTTTCGTCTTAGTCCTTTTATTAATCTGGGGTCGCCACAGCGGAATGAACCGCCAACTAATCCAGCACCCTTTTATGCAGCAACTGCCCTTTCAGCTGCAACCCATCCCTGGCAAACACTCACACAGACTCATTCACACTCATACACTACGGACAATTTAGCATACCCAATTCACCTGTACTGCATGTCTTTGGACTGTGGGGGAAACCAGAGCACCCGAAGGAAACCCTCGCGAACGCAGGGAGAACATGCAAACTCCACATTGAAACGCCAACTGACCCAGCCAAGGCTCGAACCAGCGACCTTCTTGCTGTGAGGCCACAGCACTACTGTGCCACTGCGTCACCTTAATGGTTTCATTATGATCTAAAATAATGGCTTAAATTTTGTCAGTATGTAAGATGGAGAGAGACAATATGAGATATAAACACTACTGTATATAGTATCATACCATACAGTCCTGATCCAGATGCAAGGAAATGACATAATGAAATGCAGTCTATTATCGGACATCTCAAAGTTTGCAGCCCATGTGTTGTCCCGCTTCACAGCGTATTGCATTGGGAAGCTTGAATTCTTGAGTTACAAAAAACAAACAGCACAAAAAGTGCCTGGTGATTAGATCAACTGAGCACTGCAATCATAATCCTGCAGATGTGCAAAATAGACAAAAACGATCAAAGCACTGAACGTGTGGGACATTTCCTCAAACATTTGCGCTGCAGAAGAGCACAGCAAGACAACACAAACAATAACATTAGCTATTATATCTGCAGCCGGGTTTCTGTCAAGTCCCTGCAGACGTGCAGCTCCTGATGGGAATAAGTCTGAATGATGAATGCATGGGTTCAAAACCCTCTGTTTTAAGGCGCTTGAAGGCTACTGGTGGTTTCTGACCACCCCAGACAGGCAGAGCTGTTTATTTTGGGATGAAATCGGAAAATTTCCACTTGTAAACACAGACCGGAGAGAGAATGATTGCATCTTTGAAATGTTTGCACATGTGTGGGATCAACTGGGACAAAAAACAACAGCCTGTACAATTGGAAGATGAGGAGATCTCCTTAAAAGCGTAAACACTCAATAAGTGTGAGATGTTTCTGATTTACTTAAATGTAAAGTAGTTTAGTGTACTGCTATGACCTTGCTACAGAGGCCTGGGGGGTTGCTTAGTCGTTGCATAATTGGTCAATTTAGAAATCTGTAAATATGGCTCAAGTACTAAGCAACTCTGGAATTTTCCCCTTGATTTATTGTCTGTCAGGCAAAAATTGCATATCTGACTGCTTTGAAAAGTAATTTCTCACACATATCTTTTCCATGTTAAAAGGAGATTTTGTCTTAAGTATGACGTGAGAAGTTTTTATTTTAAAAATGGTTTCTGACAACAGCATAAACTCCTATGACAATAATCATCTCCGGTGCTGATTATGTGCTTTATTCAGTTTTAAATGTTACCATATAAGTTTGAATACCATTTTACGTAACATTTATAGCTGTATTGAAAGAGTCAATAGATAGTTTGCATAATATTTTCATGAACATTTTGTTTAAACTTGACTAACCATTCCTAAAATAACATAAATCCCTAGGCATTTACTTTTAAAAATATTAATGAGGTTTAATATTCATTAATTAGTCTATAAACCTATCCATTTGGTTTGGAGTGCAGTGCACTTTTCTGTGCTTGTTAGGACACAGTATAATAAATGCCAATATTTACCTGCATTTCTATGAATGATTATATTGATATGACTAGGTTGGAGATTCAGTTTTGCTTTAGGATGTCAAATTAAATCCAGAATCAACTTTAGGCCATGTCCAGACGTACACAGGTATTTGAATAACAGACTTTTCTCCGCTTTCGTCCAAAAAGAAAAATCTCTTTCTACATGAACACATGCAAAAACGCACTATGATGCAAGTAATGGGCATGCCAAACCAACAGGTGGCAATAATAACACTTTTATATTGAGTTTGCATCAAACAGGGAATTTAATTTTGTAAGTAAATTCATTTGCATTCTACTCAATGGAAATGTACAGTTAGTACAAAGGTGGATTACCATCCCACGGTTGAACAATGTGGAATACGCGATTCATTTGCCGCAAATGGAGTGAACCCAGGCGTGTTGGCCAATCAGAAAGTAGAAAACAGCGCACACGCTGATGTCATGAGGCTAAGCTTCGATTTCAGCGTCCACACAACTACACTGTTCCCAGAGTTTTGAAAAATCTTTACCCTGACCGGAGTTTTCTAAAAGTTGCCGTTTGAGTCACCTGACACTGCGTTTTCATGTGAACAAACAGCAAACCGCGTGGAAATAAGGTGCTGTTATGAAAATACCCGTGTTCATGTGGACAGGGCTTAAGTGAAAATCTGAGCAATAATCTAAGAGTTTTAAAATATATTAAAAAACAATAATTAAAAAAAAACTAAAGAATATCAAAAGGTATACAGAAAGTTCAGCAGATTAGGACATAATTAGTATAAAAGTTTTCCACATTATTTTTACTTTATTGTCATCAAAACATTTAAATATGCAAATGAAAAACTTCAGTTTTTAGTATAAACATAATTCAGGTGTGAACTCAATCTCAGCTTAGGGGTTGTAATAATATGATTAAAAATAAAACCAGAAAGTATTGCTAATAAACTTAAAGGGATAGTTCCCCCAAAACTGAAAATTCTGTCTTTATTAACATCATCATATCCGTTTGGGGTTCTTTCTTCTGTTAAACACAAAGGAAGATATTCTGAAGTTGGAAACCTGTAATCATTGACTTCAATAGTACTTTTCCTACTATGGAATTAAATGGTTACAGGTCTTTAGATTTTAACGCTAATACTGAAACTAATAAAAACTTATCTAAAACAAAGCAATTTCAAAATATAAAAACGAATAAATCTCCCTCTAAACCTAATAAAACTTACTGAATTTGAAAACAAAATGTCCAAAATTAAATAAAAACTAAAACTAATGAAAAATCTAAACCTATTATAACCTTGGTGCACCTTTTATAAAGCTGCCTTGAAGCAATAATTATTGTGAAAAGCGTTATACAAATAAAGTTTACAGAACTTTTTCATTTTTGTGTGAACTATCCCTTTAAAACTAGATCATGGATACATCCTTTAAAAAGAGCAGGTGTTTCTACAGTGGTGAAATCAACCGTTGTGATTGGCCAAAAATAGCAATAGTGCCTCAACTACAATGATACCTCTGTACTGACAGTGTTACATCAACCGTCCCATCAGATTTTCTAAAACCACGTAACAAAACTAAAGCAGACAGCAGGAGTCCTGAGTTCACTGACCAAGTCCAAACCACTTCACCACAACTTCCATGATCTAAAATCAATCATCAGACACAGAAAACAGCACTGGGTCCAAATCTGTGGCTCTTCAGCAGCACATGTTGTTTTCAGATCCATCTGTTGGACTGAAAGTGTGTGTGGGGGCCGTTAAAAAGAATGTAAACCAGCTGAGAAGTCTGGCGTTAGAAAAGTCTAAAACATGAACATCCAGCGAATTTCTGCTGTCAAGTCTGCTTGTTTATCCAAACGGATTTATTAGCATAGATGTCTCTAAAATGGACTGTTTATTAATGCATGCATTCAAGATCACAATGTTTACCCTGTTTATCAAAAAAGATAACTTGGCTCTGTCGTGATTTTCACACACACAAATAACTGTGGTGAAATCAAACATCTTAAGACTTCCTTTGAAATGCTTGAAACTACAGTAAATAAAAAAAAATACTTCACCCTCCTCCTCCTCCTCAAAAAAAGACAAGTATCTTGAACTTTGCTTCCTTGAATCCATAACAACAAGAAACACACAGCTGTCTGAACTCAACAAAACGCTGAGACTATGATGTATGTGTGACTGATACACAAGAGAGCAGGACAAATTCTTAAAGAGACACATCATTCAGAAATGAACATACATCTCACTATTTTCTCAGCGTTGATGATTTGTTTAATCTTAGAAACCCAAATAAAGATCTTTTAAGAAGCCTGACAATTTTTAGACCCTCCATTATAAGAGCTGATTACCAAAATGTAGAAGATCTGAAAAATTCATAAAGATTAAGCCTCAGTCTCTATCGTACAATATTTGATGTTCAATCTGTTCATCACATAAAGCGGTCTCAGATTTACCTGCTCTATTCATATTGATTAATTTAAAGATACTTTAATGGTCTTTTTTATGTCAAAGTTTGTTTAAGTCGACTTTCAATAGAGGGACAAGAGTTTCATTTGTTTGCTAATTTTCTTTTTTTTTTTTAAACGATGAAAGATTGTAATAGCCACAGTTACCATCACCTAATTGACCATATTTTAGATTATTTTCTTATGACATTAACAAAGATAGATTTTTAATACAGTTATCAATCAATTAAAGGCATTTTAATAAACTTTTAGGGCCTTTAAAGTTGTGGTTATCTGGACATTTAATAGATGGAAAACGCAACTTTCTTTAGCTGCCATTTCATTTCCAGTCCTGTGCCAAGTGTAAACCTTTTTATCATGTGCACCCGATTAACAATTAATCCATTCATATGGATTGATTTAATAATGCTTTAATGACATTTATTAATGCTTTAATGACATTTAATGCTAATTTTTTATTCAGTTTTGACTGACTATTGAAATATAGCCACATCTTTACTTTATTGACAATTTTACAAATTACTATCCTATAACACTAACAAAGATGGATTTTTATTATTATAGACACAGTTATCAATCACTTAATGACACTTTTATAAAGTTTAGGGTTTTCAATAATGTGGTTATCTGGACATTCATTAGAGCAGGGGTGGCCAACCCTGTTTCTGGAGAGCCACCTTCCAGCAGATTTCAGTTGCTTGATGCAGTTGTTTGATATGGGTTGCAACTGAAATCTGCAAGAAGGTGGCTCTTTAGGAACAGGGTTGGCCACCCCTGCATTAGAGGGACAAGAGTTTCATTTGTTTGCTATAATTTCCTATTTAGTTTTGTCTCCTTTTTTGACAAGAATGGAGATATGGCCACAGTTATCATTACTTTATTGACAATATTTTAGATTACTTTTTGCACTGCACTGTTCAATTGACTTAATCCTGATTTTTTTTCTTCCATGTGGCACAGAACAGATATGGCCCATGTATGTGCAAGCAGGAACAAATCACATGGATTCCGATTTAGTCAAATCAGATTCAGGCCTTGTTCATCATATGTGGAAATTTATCCCATATCATTCGGATCTGTGTTCTCGTGTCTGCAGTGTAAGCAGGTAGATCGGATTTTCACCTGTCAATGCGAGTCGCATGTCATTAAAAACCATAGCGAATGTTGTCAAGCCTGACACTTTTATTTCAGAACACACTTCAGCAGAGTCCCAAACCTTAAATCTCATACACGAGGACTTAAACAGCTTTCATATTGTCATATAGCACAGGTATTTAAGCATGTTAACGAGAGCGAGAGAGTGCAATGTCCGCCACATAACCAATATAACTAATATAAAACTAGTGCACACATCACGCGCATAAATCACGCCATGGACATAAGATGCCTAAAGGTTTAAAAAAGCCTATATATCAAAAGAACATGGACAAATGAGAACTTTTCTGTCAAACTAGTAAAGCAGCTTGTCAAAAGCTCCAAAAAGATTACATACAGGATTACAGAAAAGAGCACTTTTTTATTATGAGCTGTTAGTCAGCACCTGCTCTTTTTTTCCTGGTCATTGCACCTTTGCCGTGTAAATGCAGACGATTGGATACGAGCTGCTTTTAAAAGATGATGTAAGCAGGTCATCAAAAAAATCGGATACAGTCACAAAATCGGAATCGACCATCAATATCTGCAGTGTAAATGCAGCCAAAGACATTAACGAAGATTGATTTTTAATATTACGGTGACAGTTATTAATCATTTAATGAAACTTTTATGAACTTTTAGGATCTTCAAAGTTATCTGAACACCGGAGCCCCTTAAGGAAACCCACGCGAACACAGGGAGAACATGCAAACTCTACACAGGAATGCCAACTGGTCCAGCTGAGACTCGAACCAGCAACCTTGTTACTGTGAGGCAACAATGCTAATCATTGAGCCACAGTCCTACCATTCTTATTCGAATATATTCAGATTTTTTGTTCTTTTAATGCTTTTAAAAATCACTAAATGATCAATTATAATATAAAATATAATAATATATGAAGTCAAAATTGCATATCCTGTGATGTGACCATTGCAAATGACGTATGCTGAAATTATATACTGTGCAGGCCTAGTTTGCATGATAACTAAACCCTTTTTAAACCCTTGAATATAGTGCTTCACTTGTCTTGAACCCAGTGCATTCCTTTATAAGAGAAGGATTTCATGGAAAGGTCAAAATGGAAATAAAAACAGAAGTGTTAAGATCGCTATGGAAAGCACTTTGAAAGAGGGGACATCCTCAAATAAAGTGATACACAGCAATGAGCAGAGATGCATTTAAACGAACTCACATCTAATCCAGTGTCACCCGGCTCTCCATCATCTCCCTTGGGTCCTGGGGTTCCTTTTCCACCCTTGAAAGTGAGAAGTTCGAGAAAACGTAAGAGAGAGAGATTAGATGAGAGGAATTATCTGTGCTGCGTCAGCTCGTCAAGTGTCTCCTCATAACGTCTGGACTCTGTGTCTCAGTCTAGACAATTTACATCTGCTGCCATGAGCACATTCAGCTGTTGTGTTTCCCTACTGAGAGACACATATTCACTAAACCCCCCTAATGATTCATTACATTTGTGAATCAGCGGTTAGGAACGCTAATAAAAACCACTAACAAATCATGTGAATCATTCTTAATATTAATAATATCAGCTTCCATATGGAGGCTATCTTTTAGCAGGTAGATCATTTGGAATTTAGTGATAACCGCAGACGTGATTTATACACTTGGTTGAGGAGTGCATGACAGGGGATTTTCATGATTCATTTTTCCACAGGGATCAAAGAAACAATAAAATAAATATGGAAAAAAAGTAAAAATAAAAACTAATACAAAGTAATAAAGTTTACAGGTTATATGTGTAATTTATCAAACATATTCATTATATATTATTACAGTACATTCATCAATATATTCTTTGAATATATTCATATATTCATTCTACTATATTTATTCATAGGTATTTTATTTATTTATTTATTTATTTTTTATTTTTATTTTATATTTTATTTTATTTTATTTTATTTAGACTCATAGTTTTTAGGGAGGTATAAATAATCTTTTAACAACCCTCTGGCTTTCATTGCAAATTTTTCAGAGTTGTTTATCAAAATAGAATTAGCGTGTTTTTTGTTTTTTTTACATTATATCTAAAAATTTAATTTAGAATTTTTACATTGAATATTTTACACATTTATAATATAATTATTTAGAAAAAACTGTATAAAATAAAAATAACGTATGTAATAAAAAAAATTAAAAGCATTATGGGTTATTTGCATAATTTATTAAATTTATTTAGTATATATTAATTATTTATTTATTGATATATACATTTTATTTTATTTTATCTTATTATATTTTATTTTATTTTAAAAATAACCACAGTTTTTAGTGAGGTATATATAATAATTGAACAATCTTCTGGTGTTCTTTGCTCATTTTTTTAGAGTTGCTTATGATAATTTCATATTCATTACTTCAAAAGTAGAATTAGTGTGTTTTTTACATTATATATAAAAATAAAATGTATTATAATTAATTAGAAAAAAATGTTGAAAATAAAAATGTCATACAAAATAACAAAAATGTCAAAACCATTATTACGGGTCATTTGCATAATTCATTAAATATATTTATTTTACATTAATTAAATATATTCACATTATATTCATTAATATAGTCAGTAAATATATTCATTCATTAATAGATATTTTTATTTTATTATTTTTTAGATTTAATGTATTTTATTAATTATTTTTTTATTACTGTTTTTTATTTAATTTTATTTTGTTTTGAAATTACCCATAGTTTTTTAGGATTAAGGAATATATAATAATAACAACCCTTTGGAGTTCTTTGCTCATTTTTATAAATTGTTTGTCATAATACCATAATCATAACTTCAAAAACAGAATTAGTGTGTGTGAATACATTATCTATAAAATACAATTTACGCTTAAATATTTCACACATTTATAATAAAATTATTTATAAACAAATTATAATTATTTAGAAAAAAAAACTAATACAAAGTAACAGATATTTCAAAACAGGCATTATGGGCAATATGCACAATTTATCAAATATATTTATTATAAATTAATTAAATATATTTCCATATTTTATTAATCAATATATTCATTATACTATGTTTATTCATTTATATATTTTTAATTTATTTATAATTTATTTTATTTTTTTATTTGTTTTGTTTTGAAATGACTATTTGAAATGAAATAGTGTTTTTTTACATTATATACCAAAATAAAGAGTAGAATTTTTACATTTGAAAATTTTACACATTTATAAAATAATTATTTAGAAAAAGTTAAAGATAAAAATAATGTATGTAATACAAAGTAACAGAAATATCAAAATAGGCATTTCTTGTTACATGCATAATCTATTAAATATATTCATTTTATATTAATTATTTATCAATATATTCAGTAAATATATTCATATATTAATTATACTATATTTATTTATTAATATGCATTTTTATTTTATTTTATTTTATTTTATTTTGTTTTGTTTTGAAAAGACCCACAGTTTCAATGAGGTATATATAATAATTTAACAACCCTCTAGTTGAAGGGTAGTTCTCTTTACAAATTTTTAACAGTTGTTTATCAACTTCAAAAACAGAATTAATGTGTGTTTTTCTCACACTATGTATAAACATAAAATTTATAATTAGCAAATGTATTTTAATGAAATCCCCTCAAAAAAATAAAAACACTAAAGAAAATTGTTCTTCAAATGAAAAGTAATACGTTAATTTCATAAGAAAATCAAATAATTATGGTCAAATTTGACTGCAAACAACCATATTAGAGGGCCAAAAGTGTTATTAATCAAATCAAAATCAGTTTCAAAGCAGAAGAAATGAATGTGAACTCTAGCATTGGTTGCCAGTAATCTTCTGTAATAATCAGGATACTTACAGGTGCTCCAGGATCTCCCCTTGGACCAGGATAACCCTAAAATCAGACACAAAAGACACAAAAGCAATGCATACACTCACTAAATATGACTTTAATTGGCAAAACATTTAATCAACAGAAATTTGCTGTACCTGAAAGCCAGCACAACCCTCCGTCCCGTTTCCTGGAGGTCCGTCTTCACCCTGAGTAGAAAAACACAGCATTATGGTCATAGATAACCAGCACTTGTTAGTTAAACCAGCTGTGAAGTTCAACAGGACTAACTGACCCTCTCTCCCATCAGGCCTCTGTCTCCTGGAGCCCCTTTGATTCCTCTGGGCCCTTTATCTCCCTAAAACACAGACACGAGATATATGATGGAGATCAGTTGTATAAGATAGATCAAACAGGTCAAGGTGAAGGGTTATCAAGGCTAGTTAACATTAACCCACCTCTGGCCCAGCAGGACCCTCATCGCCACGATAACCTGGCTGCCCTGCTCTTCCTTGCTCACCCTGGTGGAAATGTAAGGAGAATTATAAATGCATGTAATAATAAAAATTAAATATTATAATGAATTCTTAAATAAAATGACAACTGTTTTCCGTGTTTTAATTTTAATTTAAAAAGTAGTGCGTGATTAATTACATCCACAATAAAAGTTTGTTTTAACGTAAGATATGTTACGTTATATACAGTTAAAGTCAGAATTATTAGCCCCCCTTTGAATTTTTTCTTCTATTTTAAAGATTTCCCAAACGATGTTGAACAGAGCAAAGAAATGTTCACAGTATGTCTGATAATATTTTTTCTTCTGGAGAAAGCCTTATTTGTTTTATTTCGGCAAGAATAAAAGCAGTTATTAAATTTTTAAACACCATTTAAAGGACAAAATTATTAGCCCTTTTAAGCTAATTTTTTTTCTGACTATCTGCAAAACAAACCATCGTTATACAATAACTTGCCTAATTACCCTAACCTGCCTAGTTAACCTAATTAACCTATTTAAGCTTTTAAAAGTCACTTTAAGCTGTATAGAAGTGTCTTGAAAAATATCTAGTCAAATATTACTTACTGTCATCATGGCAAAGATAAAATAAATCAGTTATTAGAGATAAGTTGTTAAAACTATTATGTTTAGAAATGTGCTGAAAAAATCTTCTCTCCATTAAACTGAAATTGGGGAAAAAAATAAACAGGGGGTTTAATAATTGAGGGTGGCTAACAATTCTGACTTCAACTGTATATTTTTTTATTTATATGTGATACACACACATACATATTAACAAAAAATTAAACAAACTATTTTTTTTTATAAATAGCTAAATTCATATATAATGTGTATCATATACAGTACATATATATATATATATATATATATATATATATATATATATATATATATATATATATATATATATATTATATCTAACAAAAAATACATTTTTTCTCAAACATACACATATATACAATAATATATACATGATAAATATACATACACAGTATACACACATATATTGTAGAGCTGCACGATTCTGTCTAAAACAAGCACATTTTTTTTTTTTTGCTTAAAATAAAGATCACGATTTTCTCAAGATTCTGTAGATGTAAAAATAAAGGGTAATATGAGTAGGCTATAATTATTGTTATATTTGTTATTTCTCAAACATATGATAAAACAACATTAACACTATTATGTGTAGGTCTACTGTTGGTTAAATAATACATTTTGAATAGACTTTGAATGGTGGACTTCAACAGACTTTAAATATGTCCTAGTCATTAATGCACAGTAAAGTAATGACATCAGAATATAACTATTGATAATTCTAAAGTTGACTTATTGGGCTCTATTTTGACGATCCAGGCGCAAAGTCCAAAGCGCAGGGCGCAAAAGCATTAAGGGTGTGTCTGAATCCACTTTTGAAATTTTAGGAAGGTAAAAATCTGCTTTGCGCCAAGGCGCATGGTCTAACATGGTTGAGCTGAAACTCTCTTAATGATTTATAGGTGTGTTTTGAGAATAAACCAATCAGAGTCTCATTTCCTATTCCCTTTAAGAGTCAGTTGCGTCACGCCATATCGCATGTGCTATTTACTGTACATGGCAGACTTTGGGCTCTATTTTGATGATCCATGCGCAAAGTGCAAAGCGCAGGACGCAAACACATTAGGGGTGTGTCAGAATCCACTTTTGCTAATATAAGGATGAAAAAATCCGCTTTGCGCTGTGGCGCATGGTCTGAAAGGGTTGAGCTTATTTTCTTGATGAGTTATAGGTGTGTTTTGACAATAAACCAATCATGGTGTCATCTCCCATTCCCTTTAAGAGTCAGTTGCGTCACGCCATAGTGCATTTGCTATTTACATGACGTAAAGTAAGTGTAAGTGGAAAAACTGAGTATTTCACTAGCAAGAAAACAGTTAAACAGAGCATCTACAGCGCGAGAATGAGAGATTAATTATTAACTTTCACTTTCGCTCTTGGATAGGCAAACCTTTACGCACAGACATCAATTAGCCTATAAATAATTAATTTAGTTTGTTAAGTGCAAAGATTTATTTCAAAAATATTTCTAAATTCAGTTCTAATTTCCAACAAACAAATAAATGAACAATAATAACGAAGTGTGTTAAAAAAAACTAAGTTATATCCTAATACACATGCTGTGCCCAATATGGTCTAAAACTTGACAGACTGGCAAATCTTGTGCATCCCAGCCACTAGCACCCCATCTGAATGATTTTTTACCAGGGTAGAGGTATCCAAACTCAGTCCTGGAGTGCCGGTGTCCTGCAAAGTTTAGTTCCAACCCCATCAGACACACCTGGGCTAGCTAATCAAGCTCTTACTAGGCTTTCTAGGAACATTCATGCAGGTGTGTTGAGGCAAATTGGAGCTAAAATCTGCAGGACACCGGCCCACCAAGACGAGTTTAGACACCACTGGCATATGGGCTAATGTAGTCATTCAATTTCACAATTTGTAATGTTCAGCATGTATTTGAATAATGGTTGTTAGTTCCCGGTCTGAGCAGAGTTCGAACCGGTGATTCTTTGTATCGGAGTCAGTTGCTCTAACAAGGAGGCTAAAGACCATGGCCTCTAGCGTCAGTCGCTAGAGCACCTTTAGAGGTCAAAGGAATTACATTACATATTATCATTATTATATATAAGCTATATATAGAAGCTGTGTAATAAAATAAACTGCATCAATTTTCCCATGCAAAAGACTAAAATACGAGTCCCTGTAGTCAAGGGTGTGGACACTGACGAGTCTTCAGTGAAGACACAGATCCATTCATGACCACACTCTGGAGCCACTGGAATCATACATGTATCTAATGTTTAGCTTTTTGCTCACTAAGGACATCTGAGTCATTGACTAAAAATATACTTTTTGGTAAATGACTCAGTAAAACACCTAAAGCTAATTATTTGCTTAAAGCAAA
This sequence comes from Danio rerio, assembly GCF_052040795.2. Lineage (NCBI taxonomy): Eukaryota > Metazoa > Chordata > Actinopteri > Cypriniformes > Danionidae > Danio > Danio rerio. The sequence goes on from NC_141031.1 coordinate 36,866,236, forward strand.
TAAAAAGCAGCATTACATTTCCAAAGAGCAGAATGTGTAAATCAGTACAAAAAAAAAAAAGAGGCAGGCTTTGAGAAAGAGCAGTGAGTTCAGAAACACGTCCAGATTTCCAGCTATTTGAACACTCAGTTCTTTCCCATCACACCCACTCAAGTGCTCTGAAAACCACCTCTGCCAGGACAAAACCAATAAAAAGAGCTCACTCACAAAAACCCATGATTCACTGGGAGCACTGCTCCTCAATAACACTAATAAAGGTCACAGTGACCTCCACTAATAATGGCACTCCAGGAAAAATTAACAGGATGATTAAAAAAATGCCTTTAATGTTTAATCTGTTGAATCTTTGCTCAAAATATTGACAAAAACTGAAGATGCTTGACCTTCTGGATACAAGCACAAGCTTTTTTTTAAGATACCTTTCCAAACTGTTTGTGGGGATGTTGGATAATGTTGATTTGCAGGTGTGGAGTATTTTTGTAGTTGTGGAGTATTTCTTTGGCGTATAAAGATCTGAAAACTTCATCACAAGCACAAATTTTGCACGCTGCGTCTGATGCGTATTAATTAATCCCTTCCGAAAATATGCAAAACATTTTGGAGTCGTTTCAGGCAGTGACACTTTGTTATTCTCTCTTTTCCAAAGTAGAAAAAGAAAGAGGAATATGCTACAAATTGTGTTCATCCAATGCATACAGAGAGAGGAAGTAGAGTTCAACTCATTATCAAAAAGCTGCTGGATTATTGCAATGAATGTGAGAGAACAACAAATCTTTTTTTGCATTTCTATTTGTCAAAATAATACAGGAAAAAAAACTAATAAAAAATATTAATATATAAAAAATATTTTAAAATAATAGTTTTTTTATGACTGTCAGAAAAAGGGAAACATTAAACTGATTTGTATAAATCAGCCAGAAGAGACATCAAATTTATTGTCCAGCCCCCATAGACGCTGCATCAGAAAAATAATCGGTTATTCGTTTTTTTGTAATTTGACGCAAAGATTCTTTAATATAAAGTGTAGCTTTATAAATGTACATACATTTTGGTAACTCTTTAGCATAATGGTCCACTAGTTAATGTTATTTTATTGTATTTACTAGCATTAATTAAAGTGTCAGTAGTCTTGTAAAGCATTTGTTAATCATTGTCACCGACTCGGTCCCAGTCATTCCCCTCGCTGGCCAGCAGAGGCACACACCTGATCTGAATCTAGTCAACGACCCACGTACCCTTTATGAGCCGCACACAAACACTCAGTCAGTGCGAAGTCTTGTTTAGCCCCGGCCAGCATTACTGAGCGTTATTCCCTGCCTGATCTCTCGTGTATAACTCCAGCCTGTTTCTGACTCTGCTTCGCCTTCTGCCTGCCCACGACCCAAGCCTGATACACGGACTCTGATACTCGCTGCTTGCCCACGACCCAAGCCTGATACACGGACTCTGATACTCGCTGCCTGCCCACGATCCAAGCCTGATACACGGACTCTGATACTCGCTGCCTGCCCACGATCCAAGCCTGATACACGGACTCTGATACTCGCTGCCTGCCGACGACCCAAGCCTGATACACGGACTCTGATACTCGCTGCCTGCCTACGATCCAAGCCTGATACACGGACTCTGATTCTCGCAGCCTGCCTTTGACCCATGCCTAGTAAATCACTCTGTGTCTGTTTGCCGCCAACCTTGAAACCTTTAATACTACAGTTGATGTGTGTTTGCACCTTTGTGCATATTGTGTGTTTGAGTGAAAGCTTTATTAATAAATCCTGCATGATGGATCCCTCCTTGTCAGTCTCCATGTTACAATCATAGTTCAACATTGACTAATGCATTATTAAAATCCAAAGTTGTGCTTGTTAACATTAGTTAATGCTTCATGGGTTAATATGAACTAACTTGATAAATAAATATTAAATGTATTATTAATAGGGGAAGACATGGTGGCTCAGTGGTTAGCACTGTCACCTCACAGCAAGAAGGTCACTGGTTCGAGTCCCAGCTGGGCCAGCTGACATTTCTGTGTGGAGTTTGCATGTTCTCCCCATGTTGGTGTGGGTGCTCCGGTTTCCCCCGCAGTCCAAAGACATGCGCTATAGGTGAATTGAATAAACTAAATTGGCCAAAGTGTATGAGTGTGCATGGATGTTTTCCAGTACTGGGTTGCAGCTGGAAGGGCATTCGCTGTGTAAAACATGTGCTGGATAAGTGGCAGTTTATTCCACTGTGGCGACCCCTGATAAATAAAGGGACTAAGCCGAAAGAAAATGAACGAATGCGAATGTATTACTAATAATATCTGTTTGTGTTAGTAAATACGTTATCTAATGGACCATTATTTTAAAGCGTTACCTACATTTTTAAAATCTAAATCATAATTGTCTTGTGAAAAGGGCCCATTATTTGTTTGTTGGTCCATTTTTTATTATTATTATTATTATTATTTTGAACTAAAGGTCAATATGACATTTCTCCACAGCCTTCTTTGCTCATTGTTAACCAATGTGCCAATATTAGTGAAGGACACAGCATGTGAGAGCTTAAAGAGCAGCTGGGCTGTTTCTGAGACACAACAGACGTCTTCAAGTAAAGCCTGAAACACATGCAGATGCTGCAAACACTCTCACGTAAACTGCACAGGAAATTTACAGTCCTGAGAGGCATCGGAAATGTGTTGTCCTGGCAGTTTACAAGAGCTGCGGAGAGAAGTGTAGCGCTGACAGAACGAGTCTGCGTGCAGATCTGCGGAGCAGCTGCTGATGGTGTAACACTGAAGAATTCAACAGAGAAATCTCAGCAGATCAGCTCATTTTCAGCTGGGAAATCTGTAGTGTGGTCTGGCATGTATAATCATCCAAAATGTGCTTGTTATTCAGCAGCTAACAACTCTCCAAACTCTCAAAAGCATTTTGCTTGTTTATTGTTCATATATTTGAGATGCATTAAATAAAATGTCAAATGTTACACCACCATTGTTAAACTGTTGAGTTTGATTGACTAAACAATGTACAATACATATATGTGGTCCCTGCTTTACAAAAACATCTACTTTAAACAGGTTAAAGCTCACGTTTCTTCATACCTGGTCTCCTAAAGCGATCATATTCGCAATTTACTAGGAGACGACATAAAAAGGGTTAACTAAAGTGTTAAAGTATAAACTTAATATGTTTTGCTGTAGAAATACTCACTTCTGTCAGACAAAATGTCAAGACATCAGTCATAAATTTAGTTTTATGTCAAAATGACCCTTAGCCATGTCGACTATGGCTTTGTGTCATAGTTTTAACTTTTTTATAATTGTAACTTTTATCTCATGTTTGATCACGTTTGCGTGTATTTTAAAGGATAACTAGCAAAAACTTGTTAGTAAATTTCAATTTTGAGATAAAAAGTCAGTCATGCTAAAGACTTCTTTGTCATTACTGACTTATGTTCGTCATTACTTTATTTTAAAGATCTAAGCGCAAAGTCTAATACGCATGGTGCAAAAGCTTAATGTGTCTGAATCCACTTTTGCTATATTTAGGATAGAAAAATTCGCTTTGCACCCTGGCACATGGTCTAACAAGGTTGTGCTTATTCTCTCAATGAGTTATGGGTGTGTTTGGAGCACAACATGCATTAAACGAATCAGAGTCTCATCTCCCATTCCCTTTTAGAGTCAGTTGCGTCTCGCCATGGTGCATTTGTTATTTACATGGTGGACTTAGTAAGTGGAAAAACTGAATGGAAAAACAAAGACTTCACTAGCGAGAAAACAGTTAATCAGAGCATCTGCAGCGTGAGGATAAAGAATGAGCCTCCTACACATAAGCCTTTTTACTTTCTTACTACTTTACTTTTAATCTTTACTTTACTCCTTTACTTTTGTGGATAAGGAAACGGTGGAAACTCACTCCATTGAAGACATCCATTAGCCTACATATGTAATTTAGTTTGTTAAGCACAAACATTTGTTTCAAAATTATTTCCAAATTGAGTTCTAATTTTCAGCAAACAAATAAATGAACAATAATAACAAAATGCAAAAACATTATACAAATGCAAACTGTCATGAATGAACTGAAAAAATCCCTCTGGACATGAAGGAGGCATAAAGTTAGTGTTTTTTTTTATATATCTATGTAGAAAATCATAATTTTTGTAACATTTTAATCCTTTATTTTCATTTTTTCATATGTACAGATATTAGTGTGTTGCTGTGCATCCTGTGTGTATTAAGCATTTTGACTGCCTAGGCACACAACTAACGCACTGAGCGCTGAACTTTAGACCTGCTTTTAGTTGGTCAATGGCGTGGTATATTAGCAAAAAAATAGCAAAATAGCCACGCGCCAACAATGCGCCTCAATACACCTCCTTTTTAGACCAGCACACCCTTGAGTCCACAAGGTGGTGCAAATGGATTTGCTATTAAAAAAAAATATAGCGCAAAACCTGAAAATTAGGGTTGCACTGATCTGAAATTTGCAACAAATCACACCAAACACGTCTTGCGCCTTATTGCGTTGGGTGTATGATAGGGCAAATAATGTCAAAATCTAGGCTAAAGTTTCTATTTTCATAAGTCATAATGTAAATTTAATCTCATAAGATTTTAGTTTGTCAAAGAAGCTGCACCAAAGAATGGTGTAAATGTGCTTCTATTGGATCCAAATGTCTGTGTGCGGATCCAATTTATACTAGTAATCAACGTCCTGTTTCTCATACTGGTTACAGTTTTCTGTAACACTTTACTTGAAGGAGCATTCATAAGACTTTTATAATAATGATTATAAAATCGCAATGTGAATGAGATTTTATGCATGCTTATAACAACTGCCATTTAGTGTCATACGGGCAATAATGACATTTTAAATGCAAAGATAAAAATGCTTGCATGAACTTGACATAAACAAATACATCACAACCTGTTTTTGAAACTTCACATTACCAAGACAACAAAACTTGTCATAAAACTGTCATAAACATGATTGTCATGAATGTCATACATTATAAAAGTACCAATAATATTTTTTTACCTCATCTACAGTGGGGCAGGCCGAATATGTTATTAAATATGTAAATTAATATAAACAATTTAATTTAAAATAAAATGACGCCCTAAAAATGATTTGACAGAGTACTGACAATTTTAATGAGGATTTTCATGATACAGGTTGTTCCACTGAAATCCATCCGAAAAAAATATTAAATATAATTATAATACTCATGACAATTATGTTTATGACAGATTTATGACAAGTGACTGTATGTTATGACAAAGATAAAGACCAGTTGTGACGTATTCCTGTCAAGATGTCATAACAAATAATGTCATCTTTGCATTTAAAATGACATAACTGAGCAAATTAAACTTAATAACAGGTACAATAATAAGCATGCATAAAATTTAATTCACATTATAAACGTTTTATGGCAGGCTTATGAACACTCAATTCAAGTAAAGTGTTACCCACTTTTCCACATGTGGACACAAAACAATCATCAGCGCTCTTCTCTATATAATAATCTTTATTTATTTTCATATGATTATAGCCTGGTTGGAGATCCTAAATAGATTTCAGACCCTCACTCAGCTCTACAGCCTGAAATGACGTCACCTTTACCGTATATTTTGGTCATGCAAGAACATTTGTACGCTTTTAGCTGTTAAACTTCATCTGGCGCTCAGGCTTGAGCTCGTCCATCTGGAGTCCATCTGAACATATACATCTGTCGCAGTTTCTCCTCCCACTGGCCAGACCATCACAAATGGAGGAACCACCGGACCAATGTCTTTGTTCCTCAAGTTACGTTAACATGACCCAGAGGCCCGATGATGATCTCAGAGATTTCAGAGGGCCTCCCAGAATGCCTGAGTCCTGAGGTCATATGCTTTCATCCTTGTTTAAGCGCCTTATGTTTTACATACTGCTCAATTAAGCAGCACTGTGAAAACTCAGAATTTAAGCAAACATCTAATGTATGTAATGATGATTTTAAAATAAATGAATTTAGTGATTTGAACGCTTGCAATCTTTCAAATACTGAAGGATTTACACAATCGGACACACTCACAGAATCTGCTGTAAATCACTGAGTATTGCTTTCATCACTCACCGGCTCTCCATTTGCTCCGGATGATCCTTCACGTCCTTGCTCACCCCTTGGCCCGGGTTCACCCTGCCAGAGTCAAAAGTCAGCGTTAACTTCAGGTGTCAGACTTTGTGGATCATTTCATGACTTACAGCATGGTCTTTGCAGAGCTCACATGAATACTGAACTAAATTAAAGCAAATATAGTAGCTTATAACTGTCAGAACAGAAACAGTCTAAATACTTTGCTTTGCTTGAAAATGTATTCTTGTAAAGTGGATTAATGAAGAACGCCCCAGTTTAAATCAATGGCTGCTGGCCATCTGTAGGATTATACCACTTGAGGCTTTCTAAACAGCTTTAAAGAACAAACCTGGACCTGGAATCCTTTCTTTGGTTATCTGGCAACCTCTAAGTCGACTAAAATCGTGTCTGTTAGACTCAGCTTAGACAAAAAACATGCAATATTCCTTTCTGTAAAATTATTTAGCATTTTATGTCCTTGTCTTTTGTTTGTCTATTCAATTACAATTAATTATTTTTTTATTATTTTTTTAATGTGGCAGTCAGGATTTGAATATGTATGATGATTTTTTTATTACTCAACGTATTTTTTGTATGCTTTTGCACTGAAAACGTTTCATAATTGTATATTTGAAAAATTAAAAAGCAAATGATGAACAGTCAAACGACTGTATATTATTAGAGCTGATTTACTGCTGGATCTGTTTTTGTTTCAAAATTAAAGAACTTTTTACCATAAAATTTGACATAAACCTACAGTGAACCGGTATGTTGATGTACTTCTAACCAAAACTGAATATTGAGTAGGGGGTGGAGCTTTAGTTTGGTGCATCATTCTCTTTAGTCATTCCCAATATTGCGGCGAAAGGGGTGTGGTTAAGAATATTGTGGCTGAAGTGTCAAACTGATGTCAACAGAGAAGGACTGCCACTTTACATACATACACAAATGGCCAGCCTTGATTGAAGATTACCAAAACAGGTTTTTTCAGTGGATTCATTTGCACGAATTATTTATTCTCAGAAAGAATAACCAGCCTGAACTCATGAGAAAACGTAACTATTTTTAATTCAATTTACTCTCTATTGCAGTGGTTCTCAAAGTGGGGGTCGGGACCCCTTGAGGGGTCACGGAACAATGAAGGGGGGTCGCCTGGTTATTTCCAAAAATCTACTTATTATTATTATTAGGCCACAAGAATTACCATATTTTATCCATAACCAACTGAAGAGAAAAAAACAGTCGTTTATAGTTACTATAGTAGCTTATTTATTTGTTCTATTGGATTGCGACTACTGGGGTAAATACATTATATTAAAGACAGCAATAGCGTCAGATGCAGCAGATTGATTTTATAACACCAGGTTAAACTTTCTGGCCCATTTACAGCACTGACATACATAAAAAAATTAAACGAAGAATAGACTTTGGTCTATTGGTGTGTGTGTGTGTGTGTGTGCCATTGCATGCAAGTTTTCTGTATTTACAACCACCTCAGAGGATATTGGGGGTCGCAAGTCACTGGCATTGTTATTTTAGGGGTCGCGTGCTGAAAGTTTGGGAACCCCTGCTCTATAGCACAGCTGAGTTTGCTGCGGTAGGAGAAGCTGCATAAATCTTTTCTTCATTGAATAAATGACTTGCGCCTCAGAAGACAATGCCGGCATGCAATGAATGTGTGGTGGTGTTTGAAGGTGTAAGATGTGGAGTGCAGTCACTCTTGACAATTCTGGAGGTAATTAATATTATAATAACACTAATACTGAAATGTTTAAGGCGTTTAACTATGACCAAAGCAACATTTCAGATGTTTTAGAATGTGCTCAGCCTGCTGGTTTGTCAATTGACACACATTTTACCATCACATGTTCTCTTAAAACAAAACCACATACCATTTTTTCAAAAGTTCACGCTTAGCTGATGATCTATCAAAAGCTTGGTTGGTATACTCTCCCGAGAGAGAGCCCTGAGCTCAAGGTCTTCTCGAGCCGAGGGCTCTCTCCCGTTCGCAGAGCGAGAGGGGAGCTTGAGCTCAGGTGGATCTCAAAAACTCCCCGGCTGCAGTAGCTAAGGGAACACTTGAGAAAGAAGGGAGTTAGACAAGTGCCTGGTTTGCTAAATCTGTTATGTATTACGTACATCTTTGGATGGTGGGAGGAAACTATAGGGAACCCAAGGAAACCCACGCTAACACGGGGAGAATATACAAACTCCTCACAGAAACACCCACCGGCTTGGCAGGGTCATTAGGAATCATATGATTGGGAGATCTTGATTAGCTAATGCGAAACCAGCTGTGGTAGATCATAAGCATGTGATTCTCTTGAAATTAGTTTATAAATAAACCTCACTTCAAGAGTTCACATTTAGCTGATGATTGGTAATAAAGATTGGCATGCTGTTCCGGGAGAGAGCCCTGAGCTCATTAGATCCTCGAGCCCGGGGCTCCCACCCATTTGCAGGGCAAGAGAAGAGTTTGAGCTCAGGTAGATCTCAAGGACCCCTACCCCAAGGATTACTATGAGAGTGTGCTGTTGGTGTAATTTCACTATTCAGTTGCCTGTGGGAGAAATGACAAGGAATAAAAAACGGTAGAAAACGGTCAAACTACTTGCTCTACAAACAAGTGTTTACATGACTATACAGACCAAGTAGAATAGTTTAATAAGAAAATATCAGTTTGCAACATCAAACAGCAAAACGAGCAGTTTTTAACATCTAAAAATAAATGGAAGTAAATGAGACCGGAAGTCTCGAGCCAAAAAGATTTAAATGGCAGCGCCCGCTCGTACGCAAAGAATAAGGTGAATAGTGCTGATTTGTTTGAGTTCATTTACTTATGTCTCATGTTTTGGACTGTCGGAGAAACTGGAAGACCCGGGGGAAACCCACGCAACCACGGGGAGAACATGAACTCCGCACAGAAATGCCAACTGGCCGTGTAGAGACCCGAATCGGAGGCATTCTTGCTGTGAGGCAACAGTGCTAGCTACTAGGCCACCGTGCTGCCCTGTAGAGGAAAAGAGGAGAAGAGGCGGTGGAAGGGGGGATTCTTCAAGACGAATTTGACTAAGGTAAGATGCTTTGGTTATTTATACTAAGTTAGGAATCGTCTGATTGGTGGATCGTACATTAGCTTGATTCGGGCCAGCCATGTCAATCATAAGCACGTGATCCTCTTGAAATTAGTTTATAAATAATGCCGAGTTCAGACTGCATGATTTTTAAAGTAGTCGTGTCACAGATGTTTTCACACTGAATAACTATCTAAGCTAGCCTATTGTCACTGCTTTGTTTACACAGCAAGATGGATCAACAACAGGGGTATGACTTCAAACCCTGTATGACTTTAAAATAGGAAGAATTGCCGACAACTCTGTCCAAACTACATCTCGCAACAAAAAGCATGTAGTATTTCTTTTGCGATTAAGTACATAACGAGAAAGAAGCCTTTAATAGGTAGAAAATGTACATATTTGCTCACCTGGGTTTGAAGGGAGTTAGCAATTTCTGCTCAACGTTTTTTTTTTCGACCCGGTTGTGGTTTTGCTCAGATGACACGTCAAACAAACAAGTGTGCTCCTGCCAAATTTAAGTTAGTTTTTCCTCTATTTCTTGGGTTCAAATAAAATGAAAATGAGCACTTTTAACTTCAAACCAGCCTCCCGCTGGCCAGCAGGTAACCACACTAGTGGATGCTGCTCTCTTACTGGCTGTAGGTGATCGCGGACGTTATTTTCAGTCAAAACTCATTTCACACAGCATGATTTGAATCACCGACAGCTTCAGATATTTAGCACGCCAAATATCTCACGGGCATCGGCGACTCATCTGTGATTCTCTCAGATCGCGTTTTTGATAGTTCAAACTGTGTGATTGTCACTCGCGTGCACAAGCACTGATTTGCCTGTGATTTCTGCCATTTGTCGTCGATTTCTCAAAACCTGTCAGTAAGTCAAAATCACTTATTGCTCATACTGGAATTTGTTCAGTAAAAGTGTTTCTATCATAGTTTAAGTACATCTTTTCTTATTGAATAAAAGTTTTACTACTCAGTTATGCGCAGACATTTTTCAACTTATGCGATTCCATCAACCATTTTTTATATGCATATTCAAAATGCGCATAAAAATTGGTGGATGGAAACATAGCTAGTGGGTACCTGTGCTTTTGAACTTTTGAAAATGTTTAATTATGCAAAACTGTTAGCTAGTCTTTGCAGTGGGCGTTTACTTCTGAGTCTACAATCTGATTCAAACAGTGTCTTCTAAAGGAGGGGATCAAAATGATGATAAATGATTATAAAAATTTTCATAATATTATAAGTGGGCCTCAGAGAACAGTACATTTTGTTTTGCAAACTTAACAAATTTAACGCCAGCCGTGACATCTTTAAAACTGAAGGCTATACTCACAGGCTCGCCTCTGGGACCTCTGTTACCTCGAGACCCTTGTTCACCCTTCTCACCACCTTGGCCCTTTAACAGAGAAGAAAGTTTCTCACATTTATGCGCAGCTTAAAACACAACCATTGACACAGCAGAAGTAAATATAAATGTTTGGTTACTCTTTCTCCTCTTGGGCCATCTGGTCCTGGTGGTCCCTGGAAAAGAGTGCAGGAAATGGTTAGATAACACTCAAATCAGGCCTGACACACATTACTACATCGCATGTGTAGAAGTCTTTAAAAAAAGATTGAAAACACTTGCATCATCTCCTCTCTCGCCTTTATCGCCGTTAGCCCCACGAGGACCCCTGTCTCCCTAAAGAAAACAACAACAACAAAAAAATTGCAAATGCATCAGTGTCCTTTTACACTAGGAAACTCAAACAACTGTATATTATATTTTACCAGCAAAACAACAAAACAGGACCATGAACGGGTGTTTAAAGGTATAGTTCAGCTACAAAACATGTCATTTAAAAAAATACACACCATTTACTCATGCTGATGTTGTTGAAAACAGGTGACAGTAGCCATTGACTTCCATTGTAAGAAAAGCTATGGCTTGCATCAAATACTTGGCAACCAACATTTGTTAAAATATTTAATGTGAACATTCTGTACAATTACTGTATTTATTAGCCATTGACTTTGGTCAAATGTTAATATTTGTTTTATTCTGTAAACATATCTTCTAAAATACAAATATGTGATGCTCCACCAAATAACTCCACTTAACTCATCTAATGGTATAATTTACAAGTGGCCTCTTAATTTTTTCTCATAGTTGTAGCTTTGGAACTAATTTAGGGTTAAAAAAATGACAAAATTTGCATTTTTGGTTGAACTATCTTTTCAATAGATGATCAAAAACGCACCTTGGCCCCAGATGGTCCGTAGTTTCCAGGTCTTCCTGGCTCACCATCTCTGCCAGGATCTCCCTGAAAGCAACAAATGAAACCAATTTCAAGTTCAAAGATGTTTTATTAGTGGAAACTACTAATAAGATGGAAATATCACACAGTTTATTAGGTTAGGACTCAGCACTCAACATAAATGTAAGAAAATGGAGACTGTTGCTCAAGTCTCCAGCTTCTCAGATGTTTCCTCTGAGAATAAAATTTGACGTGGGCACAAAAATGCAATCGATTCTTAAACTGTGATATATATATATATATATATATATATATATATATATATATATATATATATATATATATATATATATATATATATATATACAGTATATAATGCAATTATGAATATATGAGACAAAATAATTAATCCTTGCTGAATAAATATATGAAAAAAAAAAAATCACAATAAATGGGTTTCTGAAATAATTCATCATGAAAAAAATAACAGTCAATTCGTATGTTATCACTCGATTGAATGGTCATCAGTGGTTGTCAGCTGACAGATATGGGTCAGTAGGGGCCTTCTGCGCCAACCGGTAGGCTTAGAAGGCTGTTATCATCTATCCACAAGGTTAATCAGCTATAGATCACATACGGGTGCGGCCGGAAGTTAACAAAAATTAGGTAGATTATTTATTAAATTTCCCATTAATTGTATTTTATTAATGTCTACCCCTACTCCAACCCTAAACCCAACCGTCACAGTAATGTAAAACAGATCTGGATCTGGAGTCTTTTTTTTAGTATATCTGTTTAATTATGTGGATGGATGATTTCAGCCTTCTGAGCCTACCAGTAGGTGCAGAAGGCCCCTACTGGCCCATATCTAGCAGCTGATAACCACTGATAATGCCCATTCAATCGAGTGATAATATAAATAAAAAATTATCTCCCAATAAATGATTTTATTTTCTGTTGCTTTTAAAAATATATTGTAATCTTGCCTCTTTTAATCTTTAATTCTAAACTTTACATCTTGTAATTTTAACTTTTAAAGGCATAATAAAATCCAATGATCTTGCTGAGAAAAGTTTCAAACTAAGCTCTGATTTTCCAAAATGACAAAGTCTTTAATGACACATTTTCCCATATTTCAATGGGATCTTTATACATATACAGTTGAAGTCAAAATTATTAGCCCCCGTTTATTTTTTCCTCAATTTCTGTTTAACGGAGAGAATATATTTTAAACAAATTTCCAAACATAGTTTTAATAACTCATTTCTAATAACTGACTTATTTTATCTTTGCCATGATGACAGTAAATAATATTTTACTAGATATTTTTCAGGACACTTCTATACAGCTTAAAGTGACATTTAAAGGCTTAACTAGGTTAATTAGCTTAACTAGGCAGGTTAGGGTAATTAGGCAAGTTGTTGTACAATGATGGTTTGTTCTGTTGACTAAATAGCTGAAAAGGGCTAATAATTTTGTCCCTAAAATGGCTTTAAAAAAAATTTTTAACTGCTTTTATTTTAGCCGAAATAAAACAAATAAGACTTTCTCAGTAGATAATATATTATCAGACATACTGTGACAGTTTCTGTGCTCTTTTCAACATAATTTGGCAAATATTTGAAAAAAAAAAAAAATTCAAAGGGGGGCTAATAATTCTGACTTTAACTGTATATCTCATCAACTGCACAGGATTTGTAATTTTACTCAACTCAATTTATTTATAAGAACTTTCAACATCACACGTGGAACCAAAATGCTGTAGAGAAAAAAGAAAACTATAGAAAAGAAACTGAAAAAACATAAAAGAGGTTAGATTACAAGACATTTTTAAAAGCAACAGAAAACTAAATAATTTATTCAGAAAATATTTTACTTAATTATTTAAGAAACCCATTTACTATTTTATTAAATTTTTAAGTTATTCATAAAAAAAATGTATTTAGTAAGTATTAAATGAATTGTCTCATATATTCATAATTGCATCCTTAAACTCTCACAGTTTAGGAATAGATCCCATTTTTGTGTCAGCGTCAAATAAAATTTACAAAAAGTGATTTAATATACCAAAAAAGCAAGTAAACATTAACTTAAATAGTTCAGAGAGCTTTAGTGAAAATTAAAGGTCAAATTATGGGTAAAGAAATTTTCCATCGTCATTCAGATTAACAGATATGTATTAATTGTATGGCATATGAAGTATAAAGAAAATAAATGAAAATTAATTTGTATGTTTAGGCTAGACTATGATTCTTAAACACAGCCATTATCACCAATAAAGGATTATTGCTCTAAATAAGCCATCATTTAAAAATTATAGTTTTAATAAATGTTTTTATTAAAGATATATATATATAGTTTTTTTGTTTTTTTTTACAATTTTCGATGCTTAAAAATGTTAAAACCTCAAAATGACTAATTCAACTAAGCAAAAAAATCCTAGATATTGGTATATTGCTATTCATACAGAGAATTATTCATGCTCATGATCCAAATATTTCAAATTTAAATAAATTTAATTTATTTCTATAGCGCTTTTACAATGTAGATTGCGTCAAAGCAGCTTAACATAGATGATTAGTGAACTGAAACTTTCAGTCCAGTTTTCAGAGTTGAAGTTCAGTTTAGTTCAGTTCAGTGCAATATAAACATCACTGCTGAAAGCCCAAACACTGAAGAAATATCCAAATGCATATTTTACTCAAACACAGACTCGTTCTCATCTCTTACTCGTTCTCCTTTGCGTCCATATTGTCCGGGGTCTCCTTTAGGCCCTGATTCTCCTTGCAAACCCTACCAGATGAGAAAAAAAACAGCTTTATTTATGAACAAAGTAACATACAACCTTAAAACCCTACTTTTCTTCAAGCCTATCCTTAAGCACAGAATATAAACACTCTGCAGAGTTCTGAGAGCAGCTTGGATGTCAAATTTGGTAAATGTTTGGCTGCAGGAGAGGCAAACATCCCCTGTCCTGCTCTCCAGATGCAGACTGAGTGGAAACAGACGCTCGTAAATGAGATTGACACATGGCTCAGCCAATGAACAGCCACCCAAGGGATGGGACCCTACAGAGATCTACATTGAAGTGGCATTTTATAGGACAATAGGATGCGTCTTGTCAGCCAATTAGTTTGTTTGTAAACGTATGGATCTTGATACACTCTGGATCAACAGAAGCTGGAATGCATCTGGATCAAAGTCATATGATTTGAACATGCACAGTTTAGCCCCCGGTTGATATATGCAGTAGTGGGAGAGTCCATAAACATGAAAAACACCCCAGTAAATGAGTACAGTCGCAAGCGTAAAACCTGGGGAAGATGTTAAGTGTGTGTATGCTCAAAAGATCGATTTTGTGTACAGTACATGCAAATGTTTTCAGAAATTTTTAAAATACTTTTTGCATTGCAACCTGCATAAAAAGTTTACTTTAAAAATTTCAAGTAGCAAATTTATATTGACAAAATGAGCACACGGCGGGGAAAATAGGTATTGAGCACGTCACGCTTTTTCCTGGGAATAATATTTCCAAAGGAACTGCTGACATGGAATTGAACCAGATTTTGGTAAAACCCAAACAATACACACATAAACATAAAACAAAACAATCAGATTTTTTTATGTGTAATAACAATGAAATGGCACAAGGAGAAAGTAATAAAGTACTAAAATGTATTTCAAGAGTTCACACTTAGCTGATGATTGATTATAAGCAAGTTTGGCATGCTGTCCCGGGAGAGAGCCCTGAGCCCAAAGGTTCTTGAGCCCTGGGCTCCCTCCCGTTTGGAGGGCGACAACTCCCCATTGATAAAAACTGATGACTAAAAATTGAATGCTATTAAAAGATATGCTGCATAGTGAGAGATTAGCTGTAGTGCAAAATTTTAATTTATCAATTTACTTGTTGTGCATGTTTTTGGAATGTGGGAGGAAACCGTAGGACCCGGGGAAAACCCACGCAAGCACAGGAAGAACATGCAAACTACACACAGAAACGACCACCAGCCTGTTAAAGGTCTAGAACCGGTGACGTTCTTGCTGTGAGGCGACAGTGCTAATCACTGGGCCACCGTGCTGCTCCATGGAGGGAAAGGTGAAAAGGTAGGGGTGGAAGGGGGGATTCTTCAAATCGAAGATGACTGTAGTGAAAAAACCCTGGCTCTTTATAATGGGTTAGGAATGGCCCGATTGGTGGATCATGCATGCTAATGCAGAACCAGCCGCGTTCAATCATAATCACGTGCTCCTCTCGAAATTAGTTTATGAATAAACTTCACTTAATACTTTATATAAAAGGTTTTTTTTTTTTTTTGGTGATGGCAGCTTAAAGACGCCTCTCATATGGAGAATAAAGTCACGTGCATTGCTCAGATGTGAGTTGCTCAGACATATCATAGGAAAATACTTTCAAACAACACACCTTTGCTTTATATAGACACAGTGATATCTCAGATTCAGACTAATTTCATTTCTACTTGACTTCATTAGGTAACAGTAATACTCACATCTGGCCCTGGTGACCCTTTACAGCCTGGAAGTCCAGGGAATCCCGGCTCGCCCTATGAAATATAATACAAACACACAAAACGTAAACACTCTTCTTCATGGTGGCAGTCAAACGCAGTGTGGAGTCAAACACCCTGAACTGCATGTAATCAACTCCAGGGTGACATCATCACGCCAACAAAAGTGAAGAAATATACTGAGGAAAAAAGCCAGACCGAGTGAAAAAGAGACCGAAAATAACAAGAAAATGAGATGATCTTTGAATGAAGACGGAGTGATTTGTTAAATGGAACATTACAGTACATGTTGAGAACTAATTGAGGACAAAGATGAAGAAAATAAAGCAGAAATGGAATAAAGTGTCAGACAGACAACTGATATAATCATGCAACAGTTTATGCATCTATTGTTTATCTGCTGTTAACCTGAAATCTGACACAGGGCATCAGAGAAAGCAGCACAGGAAGAAGAGAAAGAAAAAAGGTCAGATGTTAAAGTAATTCATTAAATAATGTATGATAGGAGTATGTTTCACCTCAAAATTAGGAATTTATTCAGTGTTGAGTCATTTCAAACCTATTTAGCTTTCGAAAAATAAAAAAGAAGATATTTTGCAGAATGTTGAGGCTGGTCTTTTTTTGCTGACTTCTGGTGTAATGGAACTGATGTTTGTTTTATAAATTTACAGTGCAGGTGTTTCGGTTTGGTACATTAATAAATGCAGTGTTGTCCCAAAACAAATCAAGTTAATTGATTTTGACAAATTTAAGTGATTGAACATGTCACAATTAAGCTGCCCCAAAGAAAACTCAAGGATTGTGTTGTTTCAGCTCATTCTAAATATATTTTTTGAGTGTAAACAAAGACTAAAAATGCAGAACTTTATGTAATTTGAAAATTACACGTAGATGTTCTTTTTAAAACTACCAATATGTTTACATGCAATAACTTTTCTTTTAAATTTGGAGGATAAAATGACAACTGGTCAAATTAACAGAATTTAAAGATTTCATCTCTTTTTTTTTACTTTTTCATTCATTCATTCATTTATTTTCTGCCACTTTTCCGGGGCCAGGTCACAGAGGCAGCAGTCTTTTGAGAGAACCCTAGACTTCCCTTTCCCCAGACACTTCCTCCAGCTCCTCCGGGGGGATCCCGAGGTGTTACCAGGCCAGCCAAGAGACATAGTCCCTCCAGCGAGTCCTGGGTCTTCCCCGAGGCCTCCTCCCGGTGGGACATGCCTGGAACACCTCCCTAGGTAGGCGTCCAGGAGTCATCCGAAAACAGATTTTCCGAGCCACCTCAGCTGACTTCTCTCGATATTTGAATTGCTTTGAATTTTAAAGTCATAATTTAAATGTGTTATGCCATAATTTCAACTTTACATATTGGCTATAAAATATAAATGCATAATTTCAACTTTAAGTCTTATAATTATATCTTTTGGAGGCATAATTTCCATTTAATGTCGTATTTTTGACATTTTATTTTCATAATTTTGACTTTTAATAACATGATTTCAAATAGTTAGTCATAATTTAGACTTTTAATTGAATAATTATGCTATTTAAAATCATAATTTAGACTTTTTTCATTCTTATATCATTAAAATAAGCCTCCATACTGCACTCAGAAAATTAGGTAACACTTTATTTTGAAGGTCCATTTGAGTATTAGAAGACTATTTGTTAATATTCAACAGGCATTTAACTGACTATAAGAAACTTTGCAAGTGCATGTCAACTTACACTAACCCTAACCCCAACCTTATAGTCTATTTAAAATAATGAGAATTAGTTGGCATGTAGATGCAATTTACAACTTAAATTCAACAAACAAACCATCAAAATAAAGTGTGACCAAAAATTATTTTTGCTGCTTGTTCAAATTACTTATTTAAAATAAGCCGAAATGACAAAGTTCATTATTTTTTTGGCACAACTTAATTGTTTTGGGTTCAATCCACTTAAATATATTAAAACAATTACGTAAACCTAATCAATTTGCATTGGGACAACATATAAGGCACTGTGTAGAGCCCAGCATTTTTTGGTTTACAGTGTGTGTATTAATAAAAAAAGTAAAATGTGATTTTTTTATGCAGATCTGAACTTTATGAAAGCATCATATTGGGGTGAACTATCCCTTCAAAGTGCTGTTTTTGTGCCATCAGCACTCACCTTACGTCCATCCGTGCCATCGAGACCATGATGACCTTTGTCTCCCTAAAAATAGCATTAGAATTCAATTCAACATGATAAAAACACAGGCATGACTACATAATAATAATATTTAAAAAAATGACAATAACAAGCTCACCTTGAAGCCTTTATGACCTCTCTCTCCCTGCAGATCAAACAAAACTCTATTAGCGGTGCAGTTCCAGAAAGAAATACTGTACAATATCAAATAATTGACTGCAGGCAGACTCCACGAACGTGCTTTTGACAAAAATTTCCTTCGAATCAGCAAGAAAGCTCTTTGGCGTTTACCTTATCACCTTTTATTCCCTGGTCTCCCTGTAAAGAAAAGAAAAACAGTATAGATTATCATTTCAGCAGAAGAGCACAAATCAACGTGAATATAAACACAATGTAAATATTTATGAAAGCGAGAGCGGAAGACGAACCTTCATTCCTTGGTAACCGACTGGACCGGGATCACCAGGATTTCCCTAATAGGAGAAGAAGAAACGTAAGACAAAATGCCAAAACATTTTCTGCTTGATTTATGGATTAAGCAGAGAAATGTTTAGCCGGCATATTCACAGACCTAAGAGGAAGATTAAACAGGGATAAAATTGAACAAATAGCATGTTTAGGTAAAATGTGAAAACTATTAGCCCCCTGTGATCTTTTTCAAATGTTTCCCGAATTATGTTTAACAGAGCAAGCAATTTTTCACAGTATTTCCTATAATATTTTTTCTTCTGGAAAAAGTCTTATTTGACTCAGTCTTATTTTATATTTTAAGGTCAATATTATTAGCCCCCTTAAGCAATATTTTTGTTTGATTGTCTACAAACAAACCAACATTATACAATGATTTGCCAAACTACTCTAACCTGCCTAATAAACCTACAATCACTGGCCACTTTATTAGGTACACCTAGTACAAGATTGGACCCACTTTTGCTTTCAGAACTGCTTTAATCCTGCATAGATTCAACAAGGTACTGGAAATATTCCTCAGAGATTAACATGATAGATTCACACAGCTGCAGATTTGTCAGCAGCACATGCATGATGCGAATCTCCTGTTCCATCACATCCAAAAGGTGCTCTATTGGATTGAGTTTTGGTGACTGTGGAGGCCATTTGAGTACAGTGAACTCATTGTCATGTTCAAGAAACTAGTCTGACATGATTCAATTTTTATGACATGGTGTGTTATCCTGCTGGAAGTAGCCATCAGAAGATGGGTACACTGTGGTCATAAAAAGATGGACATGGTCAGCAACAATACTCAGGTAGGCTGTGGTGTTGACCAATGCTCAATTGGTACTAATGGGCCCAAAGTGTGCCGAGAAAATATCCTCCACCCATTACACCACCACCACCTGCAGCCTGAACCATTGATATCATGCAGGACGGATCCATGCTTTCATGTTGTTAATGCCAAATTCTGACCCTATCATCCAAATGTTGCAGCAGAAATCGAGACTCATCAGATCAGGCAACGTTTTTCCAATCTTCTATGGTCCAATTTTGGTAAGTCTGTGTGAATTATAGCCTGAATTTCCTGTTTTTAGCTAAAATGAGTGGCACCTGATGTGGTCCTATGCTGCTGTAGCCCCGGCTTTTCTGATAGAAGATGTATGTTCTGCATACCTCAGTTGTAATGAGTGGTTATTTGAGTTACTGTTGCATTTCTATCAGCTGGAACCAGTCTGGCCATTCTCCTCTGGCATCAACAAAGCATTTGCACCCACAGAACTGCTGCTTACTGGATATTTTCTTTTCGACTGACCATTTTCTGTAAACCCTAGATATGGTTGTACGTGAAAACCCCAGTAGATCAGCAGTTTCTGAAATACTCAGACCAGCCCGTCTGTCACCACCAACCATGCCACGTTCAAAATCACTTAAATCACTTTTCTTCCCCATTCTGATGCTCAGTTTGAACTGCAGCAGATCATCTTCTTGATCATGTCTACACGCCTAAATGCATCGAGTTGCTGTCATGTGATTGGCTGATTAGAAATTTGCATTAACAAGCAGTTGAACAGGTGTACCTAATAAAGTGGCCAGTGAGTATATAATGTAAACCTGATACAAATATAATATAACACAAACCTTGCACAACAGCATCAGGCTTGAATTCTTTATAAAAAAAAAAAAACGCCTATTAAGTGGATCAATAATAAAGTGTCTGGTGTGTGTAAGATTTTTCAATAAACTCATTACTTCATCTCCTGCTTCGGCTCCTCTCTGGCTTTCTCAGTCAACTGATATACTGATAGGAGACTGTTAATTCAGTTGAATACTGGTTAACAGGTTTGGGTACTGGGTGGCCCTGCAGGCTTGTTGTTTGGATACCCAGAGAAACAAACATTTTCTTTCAGGATCTGACACCCGGGGCTAGATCCTATTTATCTGGCCTGGAGAGTGTGCTCTAACACTAGTGAAATATTATGTACTGTCACTATGGCAAAGATAAAAGAAACAAGTTAATAGAAATTAGTTATTAAAGCTATTATGTTTAGCAATGCGTTGAGAAAAATCTTAAATATACATGAGGGCTAATAATTCTGGCTTCAGCTGTGTGCTGTAATTATTGTTTTGTCTACACAATCAGCAGAACAGAATAGCTGGAGCTTTAATAGCTCAGCTGGATGTTTTCCAATGTGTGCGCTTGTTTTATGATACTTGTGAGGGCCACATTTCTGAAAACATCCTTGCAAACATAGTAAAACTGCATGCATGTGGCAGACAGGAAGTCCAGAGAAAAATCTGATTTTGACAGATCGTTGAAATCGTAACAGCTGCAAAAAGATGAAAGCGGCCGGACGTGGAGGTCAGCCGAAGGTTTTGCTTTGATTGGACGATCAACAAAAAGGAGACACATGGAACATTTATGAGACACAATGAGCTCATAGCCATGTGAGAACTATTAACTGGCATATTAATAAGCGCTGTTTACCTGACAGATGTATATTTGGACGTCATTCTTAATGTATGTCAGATGTAAAATGCATGTTTTCACTGGTTATTTGGAAAACAACTTTAACGTAATCAACACAAACAGCTATTCTAGACTCAATACGATATATAAGTTGTAGTGACGGCACCATATTTCTATTAACATAAATTACATTAACATTAAAATGAAATATAATTGACATTAATATAAAGTGATTCATTTTTTGCTTATTTCATCAGTCGAAAATTCTTTATTTTTCAAATTCACTTTCAATGCTAACAATATATACATTTTTTCCAAGGAAATGATTTGTTCATGCCTTAAAATGTACACTACTTCATGGAATTATGAATATGAAACTTACACACTAGTTAATACATACTGTTTCTTATGATATATGATATTTTATAATATGATGTAATTCATTCATTTTCCTTCGGCTTAGTCCCTTATTTATTAGGGGTCGCCACAGCGGAATGAACCGCCAACTTTTCCAGCATATGTTTTACACAGCGGATGCCCTTCCAGCCGCAACCTAGTACTGGAAGGTATAATATGATATAAAACAAGTTATACGATAAAATATAAGTAAATTACTTAATAAAAGAGTTTATTTGACTTATAAATTAACCATTTTCTATTTGGATAAATATCAAGATAAAGTGTTTGGGTATTATTACTTTTTCATATTTGCTTTTTAGCTAGATCTGGCAATACTAATGAGTTAAGACATACCGTTTCCTATGATATATTAGATATAATATGATATAATACAGGTTATATGATATAATTTAAGTAAATTACTTAATAAAAATAGTTAACTTATAAATTAGCAATTTTCTATGTGGTTAAATTTCCAGATATAATGTTTGGGTATCATGTAGTTTAGCTTTTTTTTTAGCTAAATCTGGAAACACTAATTAAGACACTAGTTAAGACATCCGGTTTCCTATGATATAATATAATGTTAATTCATTCATTCATTTTCCTTCGACTTAGTTTCTTATTTATCAGGAGTCGCCACAGCGGAATGAACCGCCAACTTTTTCAGCATATGTTTTACACAGCGGATCCCCTTCCAGCAGCAACCCAGTACTGGGTAGAATGATATAATATAAGTAATATCATAAAATATGAGTAAAGTACTTAATAAAATAGTTTTCTTAACTTATTAATTAACCATTTTGATTTTTTGATTCAATCTAAAGTGTTTGGGTATTATAACTTTTTTTCATATTTGCTTTTTAGCTAGATCTGGCAACACTAATGAGTTAAGACATATCGTTTTCTATGATTTAAATTATATAAGTTATACAATATAAGTAAAATACTTAATAAAAACTGTTTACTTATACTTTATTAACAAATTACCCATTTTCTATGTGGTTACATTTCAAGATAAAGTGTTTGAAAATCATTAATTTATTGGTATTTGCTTTTTTTATAGCTAGATCTGGCAACACTTGCACGTTAAGACATACCATTTACTATTATATATATATGATAGAATATAATATAAGTTATTTGATATAAGTAAATTACTTAATAAAACAGTTTACTTTCACTTTACTTCTAAATTAACTGTTTTCTACAAGGTTAGATTTCAAGATAAAGTGTTTGGGTATCATGGCTTTTTTATATCTGCTTTTTTAGCTAGACCTGACAACATTAATGAATTAAGACGTAGCCTTTTCTATGATATCTTGCATCAGTTAGTCAGTTTGATGTGTTAGAATAATTAGGGATCCGCAGAATATTTAGCTACCAAAGATTTTTGGTCGGAAACTGATTGGACGATCAAAATATGCCAAAGAAAAACAGTCAAACATATGAGGGAATAAATTAAATTTTTAACGTTTAAATTATCTCAGTATTTAGCTCATGTACATGTATACCAGGGGGGCCTAAACTCGATCCTGGATGGCCGGTATCCTGCAGACTTTAGTTCCAACCTAATTTAGACACACCTGAACCAGCTAATCAAGCTCTTTCTAGGTATACTAGAAACTTCCAGCCGGGTGTGTTGAAGGAAGTTAGCGCTACACTATGCAGGACACCGGCCTTTCAGGACTGAGATTAGGCAACCCTATCGTATACTCATCTATACTTGAACCACACATGCTCCCCCAAACAAGTAAGTCCACTCAAATAATGTGCCGACAGGATATTTCTGGGTTCAGAGTGCATTCCAGGATGTTTAGTACTCGTTTTCATTTCGGTGTGACCTAAGAATAATAATGCATTTCACCTCTGACACTTAACAGTAATTAACACCACTAGCCATTGACCCAAATGATAATGTTTTACAAATGTTACACAAACTCTGCTCTCTATCAGTAAATCAGTCTCAAACAGTGAAGTAACCACATCAGAGAGAAACACTTTAAACATCATTTTGAGTCTGTTGAGTAATTATAGTTATCATAAATGAATGGAAAGAACTGTGGGAAATGCACAATATTCTTCAAACACATTCATGCGCGTTTGCTTGTGATAACATTAATGCTCACGTAAATGTCTGGCATTACAACTGAACACTAAGAGGATCAGAAAAAGAGTGGTGAATGTGTAAAATGTCAGATGTCTGCCTACAAAAACCTACTATCAGTACTGACAGGATGTTTATCTAGCAAACAGCATACTGTACCTGAGCCCCAAAGTCTCCTTTTTCTCCTGGCATGCCTGGTCTCCCGGTCTCTCCCTGCAGGAAAAGGAAAGGTTAGGTAGAAGTTCTCTGAACATGCTGAGAGTGGATTAAACATGAATGCGTGTAATGTTTCACTGAGATCAACAGGTGGTTTCCATGTACATGAAGGGAGAGGCAAAATAAAGTCATAAAAATATATTTTATTAATACTTACCCTTTGACCTGGATCTCCAGGGGGTCCTTGAGGGCCTCCTTCAGCCTGCAGTGTGGCAAAATGCATAAAGCCATTAGAAACCATTAGAAATCAATATTTATGAATAGGTTAGGAAAGAAATTTTACTTACGATGCAGTCAAAGGAGCAGCACTGAAGGAGAGATTGATCGAGAAGACAAAGTTAATATATCACGGTACAAAATAAAAGCTATTATGGTATATAAATGTGCAAAAGCTATGGATAGGACACATACCACATCCTTTGTTTCGTTTGTCTGTAATAAAAAGCAAAAAAATGGTAAGAAGACAGTATTTTAATGTCAAACATCTTAATTAAAATATCTGCAATAACTGATAGATGACTGATAAAGAATGTTCACTGGGTTGGAAATCATGTAGTAATAAGAATCTATTAATAGATTTATACAGCTTTGAGTCTATAAACTAAAATATTTGACAAAATTTGATTTAAAAAGTTGGAGTACTGTACAAACTCTTCTGGTTTGATAAAAAAATACAGCATTTTGTTAATATTTTACTTTAATTAACTGTTTTTTAAAGCTAGTTTATTTTTAATTTATGTTCAAATATTATTTATCTAATTTAAATGTCATATAAATTTCAGCGTCATGTATTACTTAAATTACTTAATTATTAAAATAGTTCTTTGATGAACAGAAAGCTCAGAAGACATACAGTACAAATGTTTGGTAACATTAACAAATTGTTGTTACTTTCGATCAATTGAACGCATCCTAATTAAATAAGGGACATTCTACCAAAAAAGTACGTTTCACTTATAAAAAAACGTGACATGGCCTGACCTTTAAAAGGATGATCCACTATGAAATCATATTTTAAACTTTAGTTGTTGTGTAACATAGCTGTGTGAACATAAACAACATCTCTAAATGTAATACGCTCAAAGTTCAATGCAAAGGGAGACATTGGCTTTTACAGAGTTAGCTTAGTGAACGAAGTTTGGGGACTACAAAAAAATACACAAGGGACGTGGCCAGATGCGCTGTTATAGCAGAAATCCTTCCTGGTTACATGAAGCTGATCCGCAAATTACAGCCACCTATGTTAGCTGACCAATCAGAGCCTCTTGAGGGCGGGCTTTCAGAGGAACTAGGAAATATGCCAGTCGATTTCATGTTAGCTGAGTAGGAGTATATAATTAAAGTAAAATATATGAACAAATAACTTGATTTTCTACAAACAAAGCATGAGCACACGTTACTTTGCACCCCATAAACACAACCAAGCCTTAAAAAATACACTGGACCTCCACTTTAAGCTTGTCGTCCTCAATGAAATCATACAAAAACAAGCATAAAATCATACAATTCAATGACAGAATGCATTCTTGATCACCGTCAGCTTTATCTCCGTCAAATGATGTCACTTCCAAGTCCTTACCTTAAACATGTATTGCGCTATTGTATGTTAAATTTAATTCAATTGTGACCGGACAGACAGAAACATGGGGACATATGTAAATGTTTTTGTTTTATATATTTTTAGTATTTATTTGTTGAATTTTTTTATAATTTCACATTTTTAATCAGTTGATGTGAATGAAAACAACGTAAACTTGCTATTTCTAAAGTATTTTTTTTCTAAATAACAGTTTTTAGCATAACAAAGCTATTAAAGCTGCAGGTTCCATTGGAATAAGGACAAGGACATTGAAAGGGTTTGTACAAGTGGTGTAGTCGGAGCTATTCGCACATATACTCTGTGTCCCCACTTTTTTCCATGAGCTGTTTGGGCATTACGACTTCTGAGGATAGGATCAATAATTGCACATACCCTCGGTATACTTGTTTTGCTGATTAGACTTCCCCAATTTATGTTTATTCGCCTCCCCTTTAACTGTATAACAAATTCAACAAATCCTAATTTGTTGCAATTGGTGCAGTGTTGTTTAATTTGCATCATTCCCTGCCCCCTGACAACCGCAGCAGCTGTGAGAATTTCGTGAGAGTTTTTCGAAGATCACAACTAAATGATGTCTCGCTGAAACGTTATATATGTAAATATATGTAAATATTGGTTGTTACCACAGCTTAATATACTCAGCCAATCTCCGGGTCTGCTGGGGGCACTATTAGCTATGCATAAATCATTGAATATGATTAGCATTTCACTTAAAATAAACAAATTTGTTTAAATATTTTTCATTTTTAAATGGATAGTTCACCACAAAAAAATAAAAATAAAAGAAACTTGTCAGAATTTAATCAACCTTTACTTGTTCTAAACCGGTTTGTCTTTTTTACTCTGTTGAACACAAAATATATTTTGAAGAAAGTTGGAAACCTGTAACCATTGACTTTCATAATATCTGTTTTTCATTTGGTGGAAGTCAATAGTTACAGGTAACTTATGTTTATATATATAAACATAACATATACATTTAAATGATGTTTAACAGAGCAAGAACATTTTCACAGTATAATATTTTTTCTTCTGGAGAAAGTCTTATTTGTTTTATTTTGGCTAGAATAAAAGCAGTTTTTAATTCTTTAAAAACCATTTTAAGGTCAAAATTATTAGCCCCTTTAAGCTATATGTTTTTCTGTAGTCTGCAAAACAAACCACTGTTATACAATAACTTGCCTAATTACCCTAACCTGCCTAGTTAACCTAATTAACCTAGTTAGGCCTTTAAAATTCACCTTAAGCTGTATAGAAGTGTCTTGAAAAATATCTAATCAAATATTATTTACTGTCATCATAGCAAAGATAAAATAAATCAGTTATTAGAAATTAGTTCTTAAAACTATTATGTTTAGAAATGTGTTGAAACAATCTTCCCTCTATTAAACAGAAATTGGGGAAATAAATAAACAGGGGGGCTAATTATTTAGGAGGGCTAATAAATAGATAAATAATAAATAAATAACAGAACAACTCACAGAAATCGACCATCAGTCTATTTTAGAAATTTTGGGATGAGATACTTTTTATTCACTGTATTTATGTTTTTATTTCAGGGACAGATCATGTACGTTTCTGTTAGAATGTCCCATTAGAATGTTGAAATTTTTCATATGAATAATAGTTTATAAAGCCCAATGTACTGTCTGTCCATGTTATGCGTTTCTCGATATCATTTTCTCATGCAATTTTAAAAGAAGTGTCCTTTCTTTTCTTTAGGCAATTTTATTTGGTATGTGCTTAGGTCAGTCCGACTCATAAATCCGCAGGGAAACCGCATAAACATGCTTACTGTGGTGAGTTTGCATTATGACACTCACAATCATGTGGATGATGGAGCGTATAGTGCTCATTTGTGTGGAGCGGGAGTTGTCTGCAGCGGTGAAGTTCTGTCTGTAGTTTATATCTGTGGCAATGACAGACAGTCTGGTGTCCTGGGAAGAAGGGATGAAAGAAAAGCAAAACATTATTGGTTGCCTAAATACATCTGCATGAGAATGAAATGTCAAATGAAAAACATTACATGTAGTTTTGTGTGGCCATACACAATGCTGCTAACTTAAATAGGAAACAAAATGTGGGATTTACTGCTAAGTGACACTTTTATATTGTTTACTTGCTATTAAGGGTTTCAAATAAAAATCTAATAGCTTTTTCAAACAATAAAATGCATAAACCATGCTAAATTTGTAGTTGTTGGTTCTTTCCTAGAAGCACTTGATTTTTAGGAACTATGAGCTTATTTTTATGTACATTTTTATTACATGTATTTTTTCTAGGGCTGTCAAATGATTTAAAAAAAATTAATGTAATTGATCACATTTTTTTTTCTTATAAATCAGGATTAATCACGAAACGCCATATTTATTTACATATTTACGCCATTTGAATTTCAAAACAATCAATGCCAATAACAAACAAAAATGATTTCCATGTTGGATTCTAAGTGGACTACACAGACAAACACACTCACACACTCACACACAGACAACGCGTGCAGTACAGCAGACCCGGTGAGCGAGGGATCCCTTCAGATTAATCAACACGCATGATCGCGTTCATCAAGTTTGCTTAAACTAAGCATTCTAAAGTATGGCTGTATTTTACAAGCAAGGATTCTGACAGCAACGTGAAGCAGACGCTTTACAAAAGTTGACCGTGAGGGAGGGGGTGGGTGTAGCAGATGAAAGTGAAGACCGGGGGGTTCGCTCACTATTCTGCAGCCCAAGGCGGCCACCTAGGTCGCCTCTATGCATGCACCATACCTGAACACACGTCGGCCACAACAGGAAGTTTTTGCGTTATTTTTTTAAGCATTAAATATTTAAAATTAACCACGTGCATTAACACGCAAATTTTGACAGCCCTAATTTTTTTATTTAATTTAATAACAACATTTTAATATGGACACCCTGAGATAAATAGCGTAACAACTACATTTAGATTTTTGTAAGCTTCGAAATACGTATATTTGTGATTTATTGTTGTCTGAGTATCTAAGGCACAGGCTGTAAAGGCTCCGCCCTCTTCTGGAAAGTGGGGCGTGTAGCAGCGGCTCATTTGCATTTAAAGAGAGACGCACCAAAATAGCATGTTTTTGCTTCCATCTAAAAACACACATTTGCAGCATGGAATAATAAATAATTAGTGAGATATTTTGAGCTTCAAAGACAACTGATAATGATAGAATATATTGTCCAAAACATAACAGGACCCCTTTTTGTGTATTACACATTTTAAAAATGTAATTTTATTTATTATAACTTTATTTTGCCAGGAAAGACACACTGAGATTAAAAATCCCTTTTACAAGAGTGTCCTGGCCAAGAATAGGCAGCATACATGTCACATGAGTCTAACAGACTACCTCTTGAAGCTCATCAAGAGAAAGCCAAGAGTGTGCAAAGCAGTAATCAAAGCTAAAGGTGGCTACTTTGAAAAACCTAGAATATGACATTCATGTGAATCAAGAACTTTAGTGTGAATCTACAATTTTCATTGTCATGAAGATAAAGAAAACTCTCTGAATGAGAAGGTGTGTCAAAACTTTTAGTCTGTACTGTACATTTTGATATGAATATAATTTTACAAAATGACTCCTAATTTTACATTGATAGTGATGATTTTGCAGGGGAGCGAATCAGCATAAAATATAATAAACAAATTACATAAACATGAAAATGAATAAAATAGAACAAAGATACAGACTGAATAAACAGTGCTTACGATTTTCTGGAGAGTCTAACGGTGTTGAACCGCAGTTATCAAATGCAAAATAACACAGTAATTCAGTATTCTGTAATCGACATTTGATAAGTGGATCAAACCTTTCATCAAAGTTGTCCTGACACTCTTCAAAAACATCCATTCTTGTCTTTTTTGATACATTTCAACTGTTGACTATTATAGTCTTTATTGTAGAAACAATTAAATCCAATTCATCTTTGTTAAAGCAAGAAATTTGATCAGTTGTAGCGCCCAAACGATTTAAATTAGCTCAAAATCTCCAAAGTCACAGGCCTTAAAAAATCCCCCCATTTTACTTTAACTCTACAAGGGTTAACCTTTGTTCTGAACTGTGTTTTTGCTTAAAGGGATAGTTTACCCCCCCAAAAAAATTTAATTTACTCACTATTTACTCTCTCTCGAGTGCTTCCAAACCTTTATGAGTTTTTTTCTTCCGCTGAACACAAAAGCAGATATTTTGGAGAAAGCTGAAAACCTGTCACCATTGACAAATCAAATAATATGGAAGATAATGGTTACTGGTTTTCAGCATTTTTCTAAATATCTTCTTTTGTGTTTAACAGAATAAAGAAACTCTTTAAGGTTTAAATCAAGTAAAGGATGAGTAAATGATGACAGAATAACATTTTTTGGAGGAACTATCCCTTTAATTACAATTACAACGATATCAATATGACAAGCGATATCGATACTGAAACTACATATTGTGCACCCCAATGCATATTATCTATTAAGTTTACTACAGTACCTCCTGGTCAGGTGAGATGGCCACAGCAAACACTTTAATGGCATGTTGTCGAGCCTCATTGGCGGCCTCCTGAATGCCACCGCATGGCTCCTTATATCCGGTTATAGGATGACCATCCGTCACCACCACAATGTATTTATTCTCATGATAATGCGAACCCCTGCAGGCGGACGCATGTGGTTATTTACATACATGCACTATTACATTTATTTTAATATGGCATTATAAAAAATGTCAGAATTCACATACGCTCTGAGCAGCTCAGCGATGCCCTCCTTGATGGCGCAGTCGGTGTACGTTCCCTTGCCGATGTATTTGATTCTGTCGATGGCAGCTTTCAGGTCAGCACGTTTTGTGTTGAGGTCGACTAATCCCATGACCAGCTCTGTGTCGTCACTGTAGTGCAGCGCTCCCGAGTTCCATGTC
Source organism: Danio rerio (assembly GCF_052040795.2). Taxonomy (NCBI): domain Eukaryota; kingdom Metazoa; phylum Chordata; class Actinopteri; order Cypriniformes; family Danionidae; genus Danio; species Danio rerio. Next base: position 36,896,545 of record NC_141031.1, read on the forward strand.
ACATCGCGATCACAGGGCTGGCGTCTGGCAGAAACACGACATACAGTGTTTGGCATAAATAAGTACACCCCTCACAGATCTTTATTTTAAATTCAGATTTCCTAAAGGATGCTTTACAATAATATATTTAGTTGTTGTTGTTTTTTTTTTTTGCAGTAACTCATTTGAATTTACTGTAAATGTTAAATCTTTCTAACTGTTGTTAGCTGAGGCTCCACAACAAAATTAGGCCTGGTATACGCTTTACAGTGCACCTTTAAAAGCATATGCTAGATCACAGGTGTCAAACTCAGTTCCAAAAGGACCGCAGCTCTGCACAGTTTAGTTCCAACCCTAATTAAACACACCTGATCAAACTAATTGAGTCCTTCAGGCTTGTTTGAAACCATAGATTTATACACTAGATGTCGCCTGGCCTATTGTTGTCTATTGGACGGAATTCGTCAATAGCGCCGCCATCTTGCTACAGGGTAGCGCTCCTTTGAAATCAATGCAGGACCAAGGAACAGTGGAGGACTGTGGCCATGCAAAGCCAGAGATATACACATAAACACATATATCTGTGATCGGGAGTTTTCCTGGATGTTAGTATGTAATTTTTTTTTCTAATTTCGAAAATTATAATTTTACATAACTTTTCTACATTGATGGATCAGTGACCGCACGGGCATTCCTGACAAAAAGCTTGTGTTTGTGTGTACAGAAATGTACTATTCACCCTCCCTGTTAAATTTAATCTAATCATGTCCTGAAACACAGCTCCTCTCCTGCTTTCACTTCTCATACTGACGGAGAAAGCGATTCGTTTGTAAATGAGTCACCCGAACGATAAACATTACCTGATTATCACAAAAGTTCAGAACATACAAAAACAGAAAAAAACAAAATATTACCTATGAAATGTTCTGCCTTTGTGCTTTGTTTTCTTTGTTTGCTCGTTACTACACCCGTACACAGTGCTAAAGTCCCGCATCTTCACGTAATAACACTGTCTTGATTAGTGCAGTTGAATGACATTTGTCCTGGGAGCACTGTACCAATGTGGCAGCGCTATTGACGCATGCTCAGGGTCCCTATGCGATATCTAGTGTATATATCTATGGTTTGAAACCTACAGATGAGTGTGTTGGAGCAGGGTTGGAACTAAACTGTGCAGGACTTCGGCCCTCCAGGAATTGAGTTTGACAGCCCTGTGCTAGATGCTATGAAAATACAGTTAAAAAAATTAGATTTCTTTGTTAAACATGAGAATATGTATTAATAAAAGATAGCATACAGGTCTTTGAGCTCATCGATGAACAGCTTTGTGAAGGTCTTGATCTGGTTGATGTAAAACTCTGGAGGTTTGGCTCTGAGAGCCACACTTTCAGACGTGTCCAGCACAAAGAACAGGTCCACAGGACACTCTGCAGAAAACACAAGGACAATCAAAACAAATGATGCTTTACTAATCTAATCTAATCTAATCTATCAAGTCTAGTTTCAGTTTTAAAAGCTTCAATGTGAATTTGCAAGAAAACGGTTGTGTAAAGTATAAAAATTGTTGTCTTTTACATAAGGCTAAACATTTTATGAGGTAGTTTTTCAAAATAAACAATAAAAGGGAAGCACATAACAACAAGTTGATGCTGTTTAAAAGCTATGAACTTTCATTTCCTCTCTGTGATATTATAGTTAGATTGGGGAATTAATGAGCTCCCCCTATTGGTGGATGATGTTCGGTTTTCAATATTGAACGTGAGAAGTTTGAATCACCTGACCTAAACTCTGCAGTCACGTGACATCACAGGTTATTTGTACATCTTGATAAAGAAATATGATTTTCAGATATATAGATGTATCCAGATATAAAATGAGAGTACCAGAACTGCCCCAATGCTATCACAAAATTTACCTCTAGGGCTCTAATAATAATTTTCAATCTAAATAAATTAATTCTAAATGTCCTTGAATCAGTCCGATAAAATTAACTAAATAAATAGACTACTACTACTACTACTACTACTACTAATAATAATAATAATAATAATAATGATAATAATAATAATAATTCTACCTACTTTAACAGTTTCTATAAAAATGTTCTATAAATTTATCCTAAATCCTTTCTTGAAAATTTTTCCAAAAACAAAAGATCAACAATTCTGCATCATGAATCATAACTCATCATTATTTTGATATCAATCACACTGCAACATTTTGTTCATTTTAATAAATTGTAGACATAATAATCTCATGCATGCTTACTGTAGCCTAACAAACAGCATCTCAACTCAAACATTATCATGCTATGCTTTCTGAGTAAACATGTCGTTTTGCATAGGATAAGATATAGTAAGTGGAGTTTTCCCTATAAGTTGCTATAGCCTGCTATTACTGCTTTTTGTAACTGCACTATATTATAACTTGGGCTACCACACGTACCACCCTCAATCTTTATGATTACTATAATGCACACTACCATATATTGACCTACTATGATTCAAAATACATCTTTAAAACTTATTATAACTTTCCAGTGTTTATTATAAGACAATCTGAAATGCATTCAAATCCCAACCCACATCCACCATGTCAACTGTATAATTGCCTTTCATGCACAACAGATACATCTTAATAGATAAATGAGCTTTACGTTTTATGCAAATCACTTCAACATTACAAGTAACACTGAAAAGATGATTACCTCTGAAGGAGGATCTGGAGACATCCTGAGCGAAGATCCCTGCCCAAAGAGCGCACAGAGCGGTCAATATATATCCATTAAGCGCCATAGATCCTGATTTAACTGCACGTTAACCGTGCAAAGTGGCGTTGGGGGGAACACACAATACAGAATGAGTGATATAAATACAGATGAATTATGAAATGAGGGTCTGTGGGATGCAGTGGCGGACAGTAGCGCGTCCGCTCCGAGCGCGCAGCAGAATGAAACGCCTTTCTGCAGGAGCGCGCAGCAGGAGGAGGAGGAGTTCAGTTCGCTCATATCTTTACCTCTGGGCTTCATCTTTACTTTTCTTTAGCGCTCTTAGAAGGCCCTAAAACACTTCTTCAAATCTGATATACTCATAATCATATAATATATTTGATGAGCAACATGTTTATGGAAAACACGAGTGACGTTGCCTGACTTTTAAAAATGCTTTGCTGCCACTATTAAATAAAAGCAAATAATAATAATAATAATAATAATAATAATAATAATAATAATAATAATAATAATAACTTTTAAGATACTTTGCACTTTATTAGGACTAAATAACAAATAAATAATAAAGTATAATAATGATAAAAATAATAATAATAATAACAACAACTTTTAAGATACCTTGCACTTTATTAGAACGAAATAACAAATAAATAATAAAGTATAATAATAATAATAATAATAATAATAATAAATAATAATAATACAATTTATAATAATAATAATAACAACTTTTAAGATACTTTGCACTTTATTAGGACTAAATAACAAATAAATAATAAAGTATAATAATAATAATAACAACAACAATAATAATAATAATAATAATAATAAATATTATAAAAAATTAATAAAGTAATATAAAAGTATTACATTTAAACGAAAAACAATATTTATTATTTAGTCATTCAGTTGAATATTTGTTATTTTTATCTATCTTCATAAATAAAATTAAGAGACTAATGAAAGTAATAGTATAAACATATTTGACACAAAACTACAAAAAAAGTAACTAAAATTAATTAAAAACCTAATTTAGAACTAAAAACCTTTTCAAACTACTATTAAATCTAATCTTTGTATCTCTATATATTATAGAATATATTAAGTACTAACATTTCATTGCTTGCACTGATTATTACATTTAGTATAAATATAATGCACAATTTCATACAGCAATGCAGCTCATCACTTTAAGGAACACCCCATATATTAGTACTGAGATGTATATGTTAATAATGCAATCTCATAGATTCTCTAACACCACTCTAAAAGTTTTATTCAAGCATCTCTTTTTTTCTGGATGTTTTTTACTTTCGTTTTATGAGATTGAATGTGCATGTGACATGGAGCAATGTGGTTTGGTTGGGCAGAAGCTTAAAGATCCACTTTGTGAAACACAAGTAGGAAGAAAATGAGGTTATGCAGAAAAAGTCATCAGGAGGAATGATGTGCTCTGTGTGATGATGAGAGAGACTGTTAAAATGCACTCAAAAGCTACACAGTTGTCAAGAGCTGAGAGGTGAAGAGTTTGAGAGAGAGAAATAAATGAGGCATCTGACATTGTCTTTCTCTTCCAGAGGGGGAGGATAAAGCTCTTTCCACATCTGCATCTCGTCTACATGCAGAACAACTGTGTGTGAGAGAGAGAGAAAGAAAAAAAGAAAGAATAAAGAGGAACAAATGAAAGGCCAAAAGCTGCGCCACTCCCTCAAGAGCAATGCTTTAGTGTCTGAAAGAGAAACAGCGCCACCAATGTGCAGATTTTAACACGTTATGTCTGAAAAAAAGAGCAGGCCAAGTTTTGCTCAGTATTGGCTCACGTAGATCTTAATTATTGTGATTATGAACTAACCACAGTCATAGGTTTTCATGAATCTCTGTAAATGCAAACCTTTAGTTTCATTCATTAAATCTGTTGTAACCTTGTACTACCGCAGACTTTTCTCTTTTATATCTATTTATTTTTCAGGAAGGAGTCGATGAGCTAATCAAAAATTATAGTTCTTCTTTTTTTCAACAATTATAATGAATTTAATTACTTAAATCATGTTAAATATTTCATAATATTGCTGTTAATGTGGCATTTTCATTAAAAGCTTTCATTATAGCTTTCATGTGCAAAAGAGTTTCCAATCAACTGAATAGTAGAATATTTGTGAATATATTTTATAGAGTAAACAAAACATTGACTCATGACTTAGTTGTATAAGTTAAAATAATAAAATACTATCAAATGAAATTTGTATTACAGCAAAAATCCGCTTAAGTTTCAAAGGCCTTGGACTGATTGCTGCTGTTTATTCTGATGAATCCCTTACACAAGAGCAAGGACACATTATTTAAGAAACCCCTGAGCACTTTTTGTTTGATTTTGAAACTTGTATCACATTTAAATTGGCACTTTAAATCATATTAACATTTAGTTTTACTTTATTTGACATAATTTTGGAAGAAAAATAAATAAATAAATAAAATTGAGGATGCAAAGATATGAAAATAACTTTCTTTGGAAGAAAAAAAAACTGATGAATAGACCCATTAATACAAAATTTGATATGATATTTCTTGGCCTGAAAAGAAAAAAAATAATACAGTGAATCAACCATCAAAAATTATTTAATCGAAATAATTGAAAAATTATTTAACAGAAATAATTGATCATTTATCAGTCAATTAATCTTATCTTAAAAATAAGTGTGGAAAGGAAGATATGGTCACTGATATATATATATATATATATATATATATATATATATATATATATATATATATATATATATATATATATATATATATGTCCATAATGCAACCCAGGCTTATTATGGATAGGTACTTCTCAGGGCTTAATTTGTGCCACAGATCCGGCACCTCTGAAATCTAATCCAGCACCTCATTTTACCGATCACCCTCCTCAACCTCCCCCGTCTGCTGTTCACTTTCATTTTCTTCCGTGAATTCCCAACCCTCTTCACTTTCGTCCTTCGTCCGGGAAATCCCTTCTCCATCCAACACATTTTTTTTTTTTTGCAATTTTTGTTTTCACAAATCCACCAGAGGCCGCTGTGTATGCTTTGTCAGATCTCAAATTTCTCTCACAAGTGCCCTTGCACTTGTTGTTTTTGCGTAAATCCACCAGAGGCCACTGACTGACCGACCGACCCCCCACCTACCCTCTTCCCTAAACCCAACCGACAGTGTTTTCAAAAGCAATCCGGAAACAGAAAAGCCCTCGCAGCTGCCTGATTTTTACTACGCTTTTAGATCTTACCACTTTCTCACCATTCTTTATTTCTTTATTCGATTTTCTGCCTTTTCTTTTTGTTTTACCCGCTTTCTGGAAACTGTCTTCGCCGGACTCGAACCCCATCATTCCAGTCAACTCCTCTCTGTGACTCAAGTCCACCAACGTATGCAGTGAGCAACCAAGCAAAATGGTAACAGCGAAATAGCAGTCCATACAGAGGTAAGTGGTCAGCTGGTAGCGCGTAAAGAAACAGAAGTTATCTGTGCAGTCATACCGCTGTAGTGTTCGTTTTAAAGACGAAACGCAGCGATACATAGCTCTGGCTACATAATTTACACTCTCCAGAAATGTATACTGGGGTACATTTTTCCACTGAGCCTGTGTTGCCATTATTACTACTTAAACATGACTAATAATACATGAGATTCATTCATTTTCTTTTCGGCTTAGTCCTTTTATTAATCTGCGGTCGCCACAGCAGAATGAATATGTTTTACGCAGTGGATGCCCTTCCAGTCGCAACGTATCACTGGGAAACACATTCACACACTACCGTCAATTTTAGCATACCCAATTCATCTATACCGCATGTCTTTGGACTTGTGGGGGAAACTGAAGCACCCGGAGGAAACCCTCGCGAACGCAGGGAGAACATGCAAACTCCACACAGAAATGCCAACTGACCCAGTCAAGGCTCGAACCATATCTTCTTGCTGTGAGGTGAACGTGCTACCCACTCCGCCATCGTGTCGCAATACATGAGATAATAATGATTAAAATTTTATAAGATTGCATATATAATCCTCAGAGTGGCATTACATGCTGCTTTGTTAAAGATGCAGAACAATTGGATCACATTAGAAAAAGCATCATGTTTTCCAACGCCAATTGAAAAAGTAAAGTGCTTACACACATGAAGATTTGTAACCCAAAGCTGCTGTGAATCAAATCAACAAACAAAATGATGTCACTGATTGAAATAAATGAGGATCTTTTGACTTCACATTGCAACAGCGTTTGACTGAATATCTGGAGTTAATGATCGATGCTTTGTGTCTGGTTTCATGTCTCCCATTAGCATTACAGACACCGCGGAGCGTCATAATTACAACATCTTGAGTGGAGTACAACATCATAACTCATTTGCGTACACAACGACAGATGCGCAAGAATGTTACAGCAGAGAGGAATACCAGACGACACCAGTCGAAAGGGTTGCTGTCAGAAAAAGCTGTTTTCAAGATTTATTCAAACACTGTTTGATAAATGAGACATTGCGAAGTAATTAAGTAAGCTTATATGAATATTGCATAGAAGCCCTATTTAATAGAGTTTGCAGTCAACAAAATATAATCTCTATAATCTCCATTTTTCCATAATCTCCATAATCTCCATTTTGTATAGCTTAAATGCAACGTAGTGATTAGTACCTGTATTGTTACAATGCAGATTTAGTAATTTTATTTCAATAAATTTGACTTTGTAGGTAAACATGCCTTCTGCTGTTCAATAAGTTTTTTATTTTGTTATATACCGGCAATTACTGATCATGGCCTCCCAATCATCCCCATCGACAGAATTGGCTGTATTACTGTCTCTCCACTCTCTTTATAGCTGGTGTGTGGTGAGCGCTGGTGCCGTTGTGCTGTGGCTGCTGTTGCATCATCCAAGTGGATGCTACACACTGGTGGTGGCGTAAAGAGACTCCCCTCATGATTGTGAAGGGCTTTGGGTGTATGGCCATATACGATAAATGCGTTCTATAAATACACCTTACATTACACATAATAAACTATGCTGAAGTGACCTCCACTGTGTTATCCTCTTCTATGTACTCCATTTTTTCTTTTCCTTTTTTTGGAAATTGGCTTATTTTATAAGTTTTCTTAAGTTAAACGGTTAAGTTTTAACATTTTTAAATCCATTCAGCTGTGAAAGTATTCAAAATTCTTTTTTCATTTTTGAAGCAAGATGCTAATGGTCTAATCTGATTCACTTAGCTATGCTAAGCTAAGCTAAAAGTGCTCCCGCCAGACCCATAGATTGAGTAAATAGATTTAAAAATGGTAAAAAAAAAAATCAACTGTTAAAAATCAGAGCAGGTAGTGCTGTCGCCTCACAACAAGAAGGTCCCTGGTTCAGGCCTTAGCTGGGTCAGTTGGCATTTATGTGTGGAGTTTGCATGTTCTCCCTGTGTTTGCATGGGTTTTCTCCAGGTGGTCTGATTCCCCCCACAAGTCCAAAGACATGCGGTAAAGGTGAATTGGGTAAGCTAAATTGTCCATAGTGTATGTGTGTGAATGAGAGTGTTGAGAACCCCAGACTTCCCTCTCCCCAGACATTTCCTCCAGGGGGATCCCGAGGCATTCCCAGGCCAGCCAAGTGACATTGTCCCTCCAGCGTGTTCTGGGTCTTCCCCAAAATTTCCAAAAAAGTGAAGTGCCCCTTTAAGATAATGGAAACAGTAGAATAAAAATAATAAAATATGTGAAAAATAATGTGATTTAAAAAATAAACAAGCACATTTTACAGAGCACCTCATAAAAACAATCAAGGCTTCTAAAAAACTGTTGATTGACCAGTCTTTAATCAATATGGACATGTAATTGGATGGTAATTTTATTCTCTAATGGCTACACCATTGACCTGTCTGACAGAAGACTACAGCTAATGCTCAGCCATAAAGACATTTTAGTAAATGGGAAATATGACACGAAATAAAATGCATTTATTCATTTATTTCATTTATTTTTCCACATAATAAGTTAGGAAACTAAAAATAGAAATGAAATAATAGGAAAAATCTTGTTATCCTAAAAAAAAAAAAAACTAAAAAAAACTATTGAATTAGGAACTGAGGTCTAAGTGTGAGCAATGACATTTTGTAGCTGGGAAAGAGTGATGGTGAAGTCGGTTATGTGAAGACACTACATTCATTGTACATCCAGCACTGTTGCGTAAAAGAGAGAAGAGGAAAAAAAAGTATGGTTCACCAATAGAGGAATTTATTTTTTACTTCTTTGGCTCTGTAATGAAGACTCCATGAGCTGAAGCTGCATGATCAGGGTGGTCTCTGGATAAACCTAGTCATGGTACTTAACAAAAACAAAATAAAAAATACTGAGTGGTACCATGGTAATAAATAATGTGTATGCTGAATACTATGTGCAAAATCATGCGGTAAAATCACGGTAATATAAATGGGCGAGGGGAGGGAAAGTGTGAATTGGGGATGTTTATGTTTTGGATCAAAATAGTTGCCTGGAACCGAAGGGGAAATGGGTGTGTTTTTCCCCCTTAAGAAAGGATTCATTTCTGCTCGACAAATTCTCGTAGAGGAGACCTATGTTTGGCTCGAGCTCAGCAAGCTTTTTCCACTGATCTCATTCTCTTCCATGAAAGCAAAAAAATAAAAAAATAAAATCATTTTGTACCCTAAGACTTGGGGGGAAAAGCATCTGGTAATAATCAGGATTTAATAGAGGAGGCTTACTGTAAATCTGCGAAGAATCTGACAGCTGCTCTGGTTCTTCGGCCTGGGCAGCGAAACGGGGACTTCATTGAGGCGAATGACAACAGGATTAAGTGTGTGAGAGAAGCGCGCTGTGAGAATAGAGAGCAAAAATCAGCTTTAATAATATGGCACTTGAAAACGGGAGATTTAAGACCTTGCTGAAGCAGAACTCGAGTGGCTGATATGAGAACAGACACAAGAGTGTTTATAGTTAAAGGCAGATTGACATGTCAAAGTGCACAGCCTTTAAAATGACGTGCTGCTGATGTGTTCGCTGGGGGGTGATGTAGGGGTTCAGCTTGACCTTTGGTTGTCTTGAGAGCCTCAAAGGTTTAGACTGCAATCACCAACAGCAGGTAACATAAACTGGCCAAACTTCAAACCAGACATGGATAAGTGCAGCCGATGACACTGTGGTGTAACAATGAATGACAGAAGCATTGTTTTCTGACAAGACTTCTATTGCAGGCCCCCTGTATCAAATAGTGAAACAGTCAAATTAATCACTTTAATTAATTATTTACAAAACATACAGATTTTTTGTTAAGATCTGAAGATATGTAGCTGAAATGTGACTAAAATTCTGCCGTTTTACTGAATGACAGGTGGTTTTGTAACTTTTTCACAAAATAAAAATATGAAATTGATTAAGAGAAATAAAATATGGGACAATTTTAAGCAGAAAGACATTATAATGTTATAATAATTTATAAGATGTTATAATAATTGTTGTAACACCCTACAACAAAGTTGCATTAGTTAAATCTAGTTAATGTACAGTGCATCCGGAAAGGTTTCATAGCGCTTTACTTTTTCTGCATTTTTTAATGATAGAGCCTTATTACAAAATGGATTAAATTGATTTATTTCCTCAAAATTCTACACACCGTAGCAAATATTGTCAATGTGAAAAAAAGAGTTTTTGAAATTGCTGCAAATTTATTAAAAATAAAAAAGCTGAAAAATCACACGTACAGACGTATTCACAGCCTTTCCTATGAAGCTATAAGTTGAGCTCAGATACATTCCATTTCCACTGATCAATCTTGAGATGTTTCAGCAGCTTCATTGGAGTTAACAGTGCATGTCAAAGCACAAATCAAGCATGAAGACAAAGGAATTGTCTGTAGACCTCTGAGGCACAAGGCTGGGGAAGGTTACAGAAAAATTTCTGCTGCTCTGTGTGACCTCCATCATCCGTAAGTGGAAGATGTCTGGAACCAACAGGACTCTTTCCAGAGCTAGCCGGCCATCTAAGTTGAGTGATCGGGCCTCAGTCAGGGAGATGATCAATAACCCCGATAAGGGATAGAGGGAAAGATGAATGCAGCAATATACAGAGACATCTTGAATGAAAACCTGCTTCAGAGTGCGCTTGACCTCAAACTGGGGTGACGGTTCATCTTCCAACAGGACAATGACCCAAAGCACACTGCCAAAATATCAATGGAGTAGCTTCACATCAACTCTGTGAATGTCCTCGAGCGGCCCACCCAGAGCCCAGTCCCAAATCCTATTGAAAATCTCTGGAGAGATCTGAAAAAGGCTGTACACCGTTGCTTCCCATCCAACCTGATAGAGCTTGAGAGGTACTGCAAAGAGGAAAAGGCAAAAATTCCCAAAGACAGGTGTGCCAGGCTTGTGACATAATATTCAAAAAGACCTGTAATTGCTGCCAAAAGTGCATCAACAAAGTATTGATCAAAGAATGTAAATGCTTTTGAACATGTAATTTTCCATTATTTATTTATTTATTTTTTTTAATAAATTTGCAACAATTTCTAAAACTCTTTTTTTCACATTTGTCATTATGGGGACTCATTAGAAACAGATGGCCAACCAAAAAGTACCACAGGGTTTTACGAAGACAACACAAAATACATACATTCCTAATATGTGAGTCCCATCTCACACTCAACACGCTACGATTACAATAGAGTAAATACAGCAATACAACATGCAAAAGAGACAGATCAACTAAGAAAGTCACTTACCTGCCTTATAATGATTTGATTAGCTGTAGTTTAAAATTATGCTGGGCTTTTCCTCCTCTAGAGGCTTATTATGCATTCTCTGTCGCCATCTTGTGGATGGCTCTGAAATAACACATATTTAATATAAGCATTATCCTTATAAATAAACTGCATAGTTGCAATCTAAACAACTCCATCCTAGCCTAAAAAAGCCTCAGAAGTACATTATGTTGTCCAACAGCTGCAATATTTGTCAAACAATAGTGAGTTTATTGATCTGCTGTCACTCTATGTGGGCGTAGTAATACAGAAGGGTGAGGAGGCTGAAAGAGTTCTGACATTGCAGACTTTGCACTGCTATCAACCAATCAGATTCGAGAACCAGACAGAACTTTCATATAAAAGACAATAAGTCATATGTTTTGACTTGCTTCCAAATAATTCACCGCTAAAGGATTTTCTTGGAGCTTTGGGAAAAAATCCCAACTTTTCACCCACTGAATACCCTGGCCTTCCTGAGCAGATCTGGATCCAAATAGGAAAGCCTGTAAGATTTCCATGGAATGAGATCATATGCTCTTGAGCGTCGCTATAAGCACATTCGAATGCAGATTCCAATTTCTTTTAAATTATGAAAGCACGTGCATGACGGAGACTTATTATGCAACATAACCCAAAGTAATCTACGTGGATAAGATCATTATTTACACTGCAGAGGAATAATTCTGCCCCATTTCCTCAAGCGATTTAAGACTTTGAGATGGCGAACAGATGTTGTCAAGAGGTTTTGCAGACGTGAGATCACCTACACAGGTCTGTTTCTCATGTTGAGCGGGACAGCGGGGTTAATTCAGGTGATATGAGGCTGTGTCGAAGGGAAAACAAACTGCACAGATTCGTCTCGTGTTTTGCGCTTCGACTGAACCATGATGAAATATTTCTCAGTTTTTCCAAATCATGTGATCATGTGACAGAGCGAGCGACGCTGGCATCATTACTGCAGTGTGACGTCTGGAAAACACATTATTAGAAAAACACCTGTGAAAAAATGGGGAAGCACCGTCATTACAGAGAACAGTTTAAAATAATGAAATCAATAAAACTACGCTGTAAAACAAAACAGATTATGAATAGGCAGAGCTTTCGAGTTAAATCTCTGGACATTTCCTTCAATTATTAAACACAATATAGTCGTTATAGAAACTTTTGTCATATTAACAAAGTATACTGGGCTTTAAATTATTTAAAAGTAAGTGCATAGCATGGCTTATCATTCATTCATTCCTTCATTCATTCATTCATCTGTTATCCATCCACCATCTATCCATCCTTCATTCATTCATCCTCTATCCATCCATCATTGATTCATCTGCCATTCATCCAACATTCATCCATCATCCATTAATTCATCCATCCATCAATTTATCTTCCATTCATCCATAATTCACCCGACAATCTGTCCATAATTAATCTGCCATCCTTCATCCATCAGTTATCTATCCACCATCCATCCATCCCCCTTCATCTATCCGTTATCCATCCACCATTCATTCATTCCTTCATTCAACCATTTACCATCCATCATTTATTATTAATCTTCCATTCATCCATCATTGATTCTTCTGCCATCCATACGTCATTCATCCATCCATCCATCCATCCATCCATCCATCAATTCATCCAGCCATCATTAATTTATCTTCCATTCCTCCACAATTTATCCGACAATCCATCCATAATTAATCTGCCATCCTTCATCCATCCATCTGTAATCATCCACCAATCATTCATTCCTTCATCCATCCATTTACCATCCATCATCTATTTATTCATCTTCCATCCATTCATCATTGATTCATCTGCCATCAATCTGTCATCCATCCATCCATCCATCCATCCATTCATTCCATCAATCATTATTTTATCTTCCATTCATCCATAATTCATTTAACAATTTATCTATAATTAATCTGCCATCCTTCATCCATCAGTTATCCATCCATCCACCATTTACTCATCTTCCATCCATCCATTCATCCATCCAACCATCCATCATTGATTCATCCATTCATCATCCATCAATCCATTTATTCATCCATCCATCAATTGATTTTCCATTCATCCATACTTCATCCAACAATCCATCCATAATTAATCTGCCATCCTTCATCCATCTGTTATCCATCGACCATCCATCCAACCATTCATCATTGATCCATTCATGAATCCATTTACTAATTCATCCATCATTATTTATCTTCCACTCATACATAATTAATTTATAATTAATCTGCCATCCTTCATCCATTCATTTATCTGTTATCCATCATTCATTCATTAATCTTCTATCCATCCATCCATTCATTGATTCATCTGCCATCCATCCATCAATTCATCCATCTGTCCATACATTACCCATATATCCATTTATTCATCCATCATTATTTATCTTCCATTCATTCATAATTCATCAAACAATAATTAATATGCCATCCTTTATCCATCCGTTATCCATCCAACAATCCATCCATCATTCATTCATCTGGCATTCATCCATCAATTCATCCATTCATAATTCATCCATCCAAAGATTCACTCTTTTATCCATCTACCCTTCCATCCATCAATTAATTTGCCATCCTTCATCTATTTTTTTATCCATCTGTTATCCACCCACCATCCACCCATCATTCATTTATCTTCCATCTATCCATTCATCAATGATTCAGCTGCCATCCATCCATCATTTCATCCATCATTAATTTATATTCCATCCATAATTATTCCATCAAGCCATCCATAATTAATTTATTTGGCATTTATCCATCATCCATTCATCCATCAATTCATACATCCATAATCCATCCCTCCTTTGATTAATTTATCTTCCATCCAACCATAGTTTATCCTCCCATCCATTAATTAATTTGCCAACCATCATTCATTTATTCATCCATCTATTATCCATCCAACTTTTATTCATCTGCCAACCATCCATCCATCATTGATTCATCTGCTATCCATCCATTATTCATCCATCCATCCATTCATCCATCCATACATACATCCATCATTGATTCATCTGCTTTCCATCCATCTATTATCCATCCAATTATTATCCATCCATCCATTCATACACCCATCATCAATGCATCATCTATCCATCCATAATTCATTCATCAATCCGCCAATAATTAATTATTCTGGCATCCATTAATCAATCAATTCATACATCGATTTATCATTCATCATTCATTTATTCATCCACCTATCCATCCATCCATCTCATCCATCCATCTCATCCATCTATCACACATTTAATCTAAAGAACCAATTTTGGATTGCCAAAGCATTCTCTCCTTCCCTTTTCCCCCAAAAACATTTAAATAATTATTTTTGCCCCTATAAAGAACATTCTATGTAATGGAAAGGTCCCAATCACATAAAACGTTCTTCGTGGAACTGAAACTGCCATTTACGAACCTTTATTAAACCTATTTAAAAAATCTGATGCACCAAAAAAGTGGAATGTACAGTCAGCATTCACTTGTCTTGGTATGACTTCCTGCAGGTTAGGGACGAATAAATTCTAAGTATTGCCATATAGTCTTATTAAATCTTAGATACCAGCTGTTAAGCAGTGCCAGTATTCGCCCAGCATGGCATGATGCTTTCACAAGTGTGTCATGGAAAAATTAAGGGTGTTTAGCTGAAGCTGCACTTAATTAAATCACCTCCTGAGGGTGTAATGGGACTGAAAGACACAGAATGAGAGTAAAACAACTGGGGAAAACACTCTGACCACAAGAGCCTAATCACTTCACAAATACCTCTCTGAGGATCAATCCGAAACAGTCATCAAGGCCTCGCACTTAAAGAGCCGCAGCTAATTAAACACAGAGCTGAGCTGTGAGAGTCCTGACAACTCCATCAATCTTATAGCACAGTCTGCCAAGCAGATGGAGAAGTCTGCTGGAGTAACTTTGCTCCCACAAGCACTAGCAGTGTTTATCAAAAATCTGATTTGATTCGAGAGGAGCTGCATTAACAAAACCTGAGATTTCCACAGAGAAAAAATGACTGCAGATGCCAGTATCTACGAATACACCACAGCGCCTGATGACAGATTAATGATAACATCCCAAACCGGCTGTTTGTTCATGAGAGCGTTTTGAGAGGAAAAACAACAGATATGATGAATTTCACTGGCGACGAGTATGTTTTTTTAACACTTTTTCGCGTCGAGCTCGGTTGGTTTCTGTTTGCTTGCCTCAGTGGTCCAGCTCTGGTGTGGACAGCTTGTGATTTGAGATAAATGCAGGAAATGCTTGGAGGAGGGAAGACAATTAACTCTGATACTAAGGGGACTAATTGGATCTCTCCGAGGAGACGGATTTCCTGAGCTCAAATCCAACCCATTCAAAGTATGTCCCGCTCCCGCCCTGCAGGTGACAGCCTGCACAGCCAGCCGTCTGTCTGAAGTGTTGTCGTCTGCTAATAATAGCCAGTCAGGCACTTATCGTGATTGAAAAGGCTGTCGCTTTTTTCTTTTCATCAAAGCTTACAGCAGCAGACCAAACTATGTTATGAATCCTATTTTTTTTTCATTATTATGTGAAGCTGTCCTGGCCAGAACCATATCTGCATTTACTGATGGATACATTCTGACATCTAGTGGACGAGTACAGTACTTACAGTATCTTTCTTTCTTTCTTTCTTTCTTTCTTTCTTTCTTTCTTTCTTTCTTTCTTTCTTTCTTTCTTTCTTTCTTTCTTTCTTTCTTTCTTTCTTTCTTTCTTTCTTTCTTTCTTTCTTTCTTTCTTTCTTTTTTTCTTTCTTTTTTTCTTTCTTTCTTTCTTTCTTTTTCTTTCTTTCTTTCTTTCTACAAAATTATTTATTCATTCCTTCACCCATCCATTCATCAAACATTGATCCATCCACCTTACCATCATTCCTCTAACTGTTCATTCATTCATCCATCCATCATTCATTTATCCATCATTCAAAAATCCATTCATCCATCTGTTCATCAACCATCTACATATCCAACAAATGTAGCAGTTTATAAAAATGTACAGTGTTCTAAATTTATAGTGAATTAGAAATAATAACTCTTGAATCCATCTATCCACCTATCATTTATCCATACATCCTATTTATATTTTCATCCATGTATCATTTGTCCATTCATCCACCCATTATTCCTCCATTCATCATCCAAGTATCTATCCTTTCATTCATCTTTAAACCATCCATCTGTTCATCGACTCTCCAACTGTTCATCCATCCATCCATTCATCATCCAAATATCTATTCTTCCATCTTTGCATATTTAATTGATCTATACATCCATCCATTTATCCATCCATCCATACATCCATATACTATCCATACATTCATCCATCCAGCCGACCATCATTCCTCCATCCATCTCAAATATCAAATACCCATCTACCATCTATCCATCGATCTATCCATCCATCATTCGTCCAACTGTTCATCCATCCATCCATCCATCCATCATCCATCCATCCATCATTCGTCCAATCATCCAAATATCCTTCCATCTATTCATCTATTCATCTATTCATCTATCTATCTATCTATCTATCTATCTATCTATCTATCTATCTATCTATCTATCTATCTATCTATCTATCTATCTATCTATCTATCTATCTATCTATCTATCTATCTATCTATCTATCTATCTATCTATCTATCTATCTATCTATCTATCTATCTATCAAACACTGATCCATTATCTACCCATTATTCATCTATCCATCATTCCTCCAACTGTTCATACATCTATTCTATTTTTATATGTAACCCGTCAGTCCTACACCACCCAACGCACTATGAGCTGGGATTGAACTGGCGACTCTCCAAGAAGGAGGCTAAACACCATGGCCTTTAGCGTGTCACACCTTTTCAAGTTCAGAGGAGTGAGGTTTACCTGCACAGCACTTCACCAGCGGGCCTCTGTTACATATATCTATTCTCATTCCAAATGTCTATCCCTCCATCTGTTCAACAACCATCCACAAGTGTAGCACTTTGTACAAATGTACAGTTCACTACATTCATAGTGGATTATTAATAATGCATAAATACTGTTGAATGAATGAATCAATTGAGCCCTTTGCTCTTTCTATCAAGCCCAGTGACTGTGCACTTGTGTTGTTTTCTGTGTAAACTCTCCATCGCGAGTTCATGCCCTCTGTACATCTGACTCTGCAGTTAATTTTTGAACAGAGCTCACATGTTGTTTTCCTCCTACATTTTACACAAATCGCCGTATGGGCGTCACTGACCGAACAACTACAAACACAGGTTAAGAAAGTTCACGAACGGCACAAACAAACAGTCAACTAATCGATCATGCATCATTATTTTTTGTGTAGTCATTTGAGCAATGAGTAAACCATAGGAAATGATTCATGGCTATTTAACATGTGACATTTTAAATATTGAACTACTGACGAGCAAATCATATATTTGATAAAAATAGCTAAAACAATTGATTTTCATCTTTAATTCTTTAGCGCTTTTAAAATGTATATCGGGGGTCACCAACCTTTTGGACACTGAGAGCTACTTCTTGGGTATCGTTTAATGTGAAGGGCTACCAGTTTGATACATACTTCCTAATAACTAATTTGCTTAATTTACTTTTAATTATATGTTATTAATAATTAATGATATTCATATATGTGAAGACACTGATCATGTTAATGATTTCTCACAATAGTTGTCAACAATGATTGGAAACAGATAAATATCAACCAATGCAAGTGTGATTTAAAAAGAATAGCTACAAAAAATATTAGATGCAGCTTACTGGTATGTGGTGCTATGGTAAGCTAATTTTATAACAGGCCCACGGGCAACTCATGTGATCCTCGTGGGCTACCATGTTGGTGACCCCTGATGTAGATTGTGTCAAAGCAACTTATAGATCAAGTAAATTGAAACCGTTTTCAGAGTTGAAGTTCAGTTTAGTTCAGTTCAGTGTCGTTTAATTTTCACTGCTGAAAGTCCAAACACTGAAGAGCAAATCCATCGATGCACTTTTTATAATTCTATGATACGGCAGTACGTCTAGTAACACATCTAAGGTGTAAAACAAAGTATGTTTCACTTTAACCTATTAGTATACTGTATTTACACAAGTTTTGGTCTTAGATGACTAACTATACATATATGACAGCAGTATAAATCTGAGTTATCTGAGTGGATAGGGTCAGGGTCATAATGTTTGACATGACAGAAAACTATTACAGTGAGGAGCAGGGGCAGACTGGCCATCTGGCAATTCTGGCAATTCTGGCAAATGCCAGAAGGGCCAGACCAATTTTTAAATGTGGGCCGGTCAGTTTTTTTTAATTTTTTTTTTTAGTATGTATTGTTTTTAAGTGCAGACAGCTTTTATCTCTTGCTAGATGTGATATTATGATGATGATAATAAAAATAATAATAATAAATGTTTATCATTTGGCCCAATCGGCAACTGCCACCTGGTTTCAAGATGGGCCGACCTAATACAAGGTTACCCCGACATAATCAAAATCTGGCAAGAATGTCATATTATTTCACCATCTTTAAACCAAAACAAATAGTGAATGTGCGTGTCCGTGGGAGGGGCTGTGTCGGTGTGGTAATGTGGGCTGGTGTGGCAACAGTGCCCGGGCTGAAT
Organism: Danio rerio; assembly: GCF_052040795.2. Classification (NCBI taxonomy): domain Eukaryota; kingdom Metazoa; phylum Chordata; class Actinopteri; order Cypriniformes; family Danionidae; genus Danio; species Danio rerio. Next base: position 36,915,685 of record NC_141031.1, read on the forward strand.
TTTTGCTCCAGTCCGCCCCTGGTGAGGAGTTTCTTAAATTTATGTACACTTTACAGCAGGTGTGGGCAAACTCGGTCCTGGAGGGCTGGTGACCTGCAGAGATTAGCTCCAACTCTAATCAAACACTTCTGCTTATAGATATCTAGTGATCTTGAAGACCAGATGTGGTGAATGTTTCTGTGAAGTAACTAAATTCAAGATGCGAAATGCACTAGCACATGTTGACATTCAATAATGTTAGTTTGTGCTTACTAATGAAGATAACCTAATTATTAGTTATTAAATTAATTATTAAATGCAATCTTATTATCAAAATGTTACCAAGAATACATAAACACTAAGTTAAAATAAAAAAGTCATGGTAGACAAAGTGGCACAAATATTTACTGTCAGAAGTCGGTGAACTTGGTCAGAGAAAATTCAGACGGAAATTTAGTATTTATTAAGTAGCCTATAGTAAAGACAAAAAAACATATTGTTTAATAATGTTGAACATGGTATCATCACTTAAAATGTGCATGTTATCTGTACAGTCTAAATGGCATTTTATATCACGATATACAGTAGTGTTTTATATATGTACCAGTGATGTAAAGCAACAAATACTCATATTATTGTAATTAAGCAGTTTTTCTCAGGAATTGTACTATACTAAGTAGTTTTAAAAATAAATGTGTACTTTTACTTTCGCTTGAGTACATTTTTAGTGCAGTAATCTGTACTTTTACTCCACTACTTTCCCTCAACCTGCAGTCACTTTATTTTTTCCTGTCTATGGGGATTTAAAAAAATCCTGTGATTCCTGTACAATCAAATCACATATACAAGGTAAATCGCATCATAATGAACTACCTCAAGACGGAAAATTTATAATTGCTGCAAACTGTTTGGAAGCATTAAAAGTGTCCAAGAATATGTCCAAAATCTTTACACGCACTGACCAGAGACTGTTTAGATGCATGTCACTGATGAGAAGATGGCAGATACTGTAACAACTGTATGGTGACCGAAATGGTCTTAAACACTCAGCAGGCACAAGACGTCAACATTATGTCAGATTGATGTTGTACCCTAACATCATGGGGACATTGCAGTTTGTTTGGAAATGAAAATTAGGTTGACGTCAGAACTCAACGTTAGGCCGACGTCAATGTCCAACGTCCAACCTAAAACAAAGACTGTCCAAGCCACCACTCATTTGAGTTAAGAAATCATTTGTTTATGATCACTTTTTATTCATATCAGTCATTAAATTTAGTTTTATATAAAGTCATAGTGTACACAACAATCTCTGGGCTTGCTGCATAACAAATACCAAAATGTTAACAATTTATAAAAAAAATAATCACTTTCTGGCCATTGGAAATTAGGCATGGACATACTGTATATATTGCGATCGTGATTTTCGAAAGTATTAAATCACTTTGTAAATGTTTATTATTATCATTTCATGAGTCTCTCCATACAGTTGAATAGAGCGCTTGGACCCGGAAGCCACTTCGCATGACGTCACACTTAACAAGCGGATGACATCTATCAGATGTTGGATTTTAGTTGTCATACCTGACAAATAAATGTCAGTATCTGAAGCCAATGAGACGTTGGTTTAAGATGTTGGCTCGACGTTGGCTTTTGGTCACTTTCAAACAACCTAAAATCAACCAAATATCAACATAATTTCACATTGTTATTGGACATGAAAATAACGCTGTCCTTAAATGCTGGTTAGATGTTGAATTATAGTCACCTGATGTCACAACCTAAATCTAACCTAATATTAACGTCTTATGGCGTTGTGTGCCTGCTGGGCAATAACTAAAGGCACTACAGAATGTTACGTTTACACACATCCACAAACTACATGTAAACGCATCAGCTTTTTACAATACTCACTACTTGCTACTCTTGAGTAGCCTACTTTTAAAATGTCTACCTTTTACTCATACTTTCAGTAATATTTACAAAAGATACTTTTACTCTACTTGCACTACATTTTTACACAAGTAATGGTACTTATACTTAAGTATGATTTTTCTGTACTCTTTACACCTTTGATATTTACGCAACCAGAGAAATCTACATCATGTGCCTCATTCAAAAATGCATTATTGGTAGTACAAAAGACTTAAGAGTGTTTTTATTTAGATTTGGTGAATGTTTCTGTGAAGAAACTAAATTTAAAATACAAAATGCATTAGTACATGTTGACATTCATTAATACATGTTAGTTCGTGCTTACTAATGAAGATAACTTAATTATTAGTTATTAAATAAGATCAAAGTATCAAAATGTTACCAAGAATGATATAAACACTACGTTAAAATAAAGACATCAAGACGGACAGAGTGGCAGCCGTCACACAAATATTTACTGACAGAAGCTGGTGACCTTGGTCAGAGAAAATTCAGGAAAGAGTTTAGCATTTATTTTTGTAAGAAGCATATAGAAAAGACAAAAAAAGATTTTGTTTAATAATGTGGAACATAGTATCATCACTTGTCTGTACAGTCTAAATGACATTTTATATTAGGATATATACTGTACATACCCAGTAGAGTGTATCATATATTTACAAACAACCAGAGAAACCTACATCATGTGCCTCATTCAAAAATATATTCTTAGTAGTACAAAAGACTTATATTTTACATATATGTTTAAAATATAAATAGTATGTACAGAACTCCTTTAGATTTTTAATATGTGCACAATTACTTTATAATAAATCTTTGCGTTTATATAAGGTGGAAAAAAACTTTCAGTCTCTTCAATCAAACAAGTAAATAGTCCAAAAAGCACAAACTTTGGCTGATCAATACAGGAGTATCAATATCTGGCATTAATCCCGGATTCTTTAACATTATTCACAAACAAACAGGTCTGATGTTTCTAATCTGAATCCTCGCTGCTGCATGAATTGTACGAGCTGTCGTAACACTCGGCAGTGTATGGGAACTTATGGATGTTTGGGTTGAGTTTGGGCACCCAGGAACGAGGAACCAGGAAAGTGGCGAGGTTGAACAAATCCACAAACACTTTGTAACGGTCACTGAAAGATGAAAAAAACAATGAGGCATGACTGATTTGTTGCATAACCCCTTCATGTTATGGTCCTCCCTGATAAGGTTAAACTGTTACTGTTTATTACAGTGCTAAACTCCAATAAACGTACTGAAAAGGTGAATTTTATTAGCTGCAAACACTTGTAAAGCACATCAGGCGGAGATAAGTGAGCGGTATAGATCATATCTTTGGAGAATTATAAGTAAAGGAGTTGAAATGACAACAACACGAGGAAGTTTACAAACTAAACATGCTGAATGTTCACACTGTCGGTCCAGATCGGATTATTTGTGGACAAATTTAGTTTCTATTGGAACAGACTAAAAAGATTTCTTGAACTGGATTTCAAACCACTTAAGAATATAACTTGATATTGACTTGTAAAATAATAATAAGAAGAAGATTGTCAATGTAAAATCAAAGAACAAGCTGCTGCTATGTCACAATATTACCACCATCATCATATTGGTCAGACTATAAAGGACTTAAAGAAATTCATTCATTCATTTTCCTTTGGGTTTATTTCAGAGGCCTCCACAGCGGAATGAACTGCCAACTTTTCTGGCATATGTTTCACGCTAGAGGTGTCAAAACTCAGTCCTGGAGGGCTGGCGTCCTGCAGATTTTAGCTCCAACACACCTGCATGGATGTTTTTAGAAAGCCTAGAAAGAGCATGATGAGCTAGCCCAGGTGTGTCTGATTGGGGTTGGAACTAAACTTTGCAGGACACCGGCCCTCCAGGACTGAGTTTGGACATCCCTGTTTTACGCAGTGGATGCCCTTACAACTGCAACCCAGTTTTAAGACACACTTATTCACACACACTAGCCTTCGTGACATCACATCAGCCTAGTTCCCAAGTGCTCAAGGGTTTAAGGCATTCAATTTAAACCCATTCAGATGTTCCACCAGCAGTGAACACTTTTGTAATGTAATTAATTATGTACATTTGAGGGAACTAGACGGGGAAGTTAGCAAGTGAAGGCCATAAAATATTGGAGTGGAATGCAGCTCGAGAAATGCAAGTAGACCACATGTGTATATCTATAGTCTAATATAGGCAAAGCTGATCCAAAGCAAGCCACACAGAGAAAAAGTGACACACACAAACACACACACACACACCTGACAGTTGAGCGCAAGTAATGGTATCCTGAAGATCCCCCCGTTCCTGCTTTACTGCCAATCATTCTGTGCACCATACACACGTGGTTATCTGGAGGGAATGGATTGTAATGTTAGACTGTAGACGTGGCTTTAGTGTAAATGCAGATCCCTGAATGAAAGTCTTACATCTCCACTTGGTCATGAGTGTATCGATCTCCATCAGCGCAGTCAGGAGCTGGAAAGGTACCTGGAATCGAGGCTCTTCCCTGGAGGAGGAAATAAATAACTAAGGTATTTCTTCATTGTATAATAGGGATGTAACAATATTGTAAATACCGTCATACTGCAATAGTAATTTTTTCAATATTACCGTAGGCGCATGACTCAATAAAACTATATTTCTAAGAAAAGTTTCCTTAGGCGAATGAAACGAACGGGAGGTAGCGGGAACTACAATTCCCATCAGCCTAGGCATGGCCATCATCCTTTGCGGTCTGTTGTCACTACAGATCCAGTAATGCAGAAATGGAGTGTGCTGCTAGTAGGAGGGAAGAAAAAGAGCTGGAAATGATTGAACCTAAAGCGGGTTTTAAATCGGATGTGTGGAAGCATTTCGGTTTCTTTCTAAAAAAGATACGAAAAAGGAGAAAAGGTGACAGACAAATAAAAAAACAGTATGCTTGCACTGCCAGACTGTGGTGAAATATAAGTCGGGGAATACGACTAAAAACAGTCATGGGGACTGCAGAACACAGCACACTTGTTAGATTGATGCAGACATTGACTTGTACCGCAAAGAGACCTCTATCTCACTCATGGCTTGTCCTCTCAAGTGGTGGAAAGACAATGCACAACGTTACCCACTGCTGTCAACCTTGGCTAAATCATATCTCTCTGTCCCAGAAACCTCAGTCCCAAATGAGAGGGTTTTTTTTTCTGTTGCAGGGAACATGCCCAGAGATCCCAGCTTTTACCAGATTATAGTTATATGATAATTTTCCTTAAAAAACCCATCTCTATCTAAGTGAGTGAGTGATTAAATGTTGAATGTGATGAGTTTTCAACAATACTAAATTGAAACTTTATTTTTTTTATATGGTTTAATAGTTTTTTGTTATTAAAATTGAAAAATTTAAGTTCCTGTTTCGAAACTTACAGATAGATGGTAATTTGTATGTCATTGATTTGTTCAGTGCTAAGGTAAATAAAAAATTTTGGCACTTTTTTCGAGTTTTTCATTAGTTTTGTTTTTCCTGTAAATTATTTAATAAATACCGTGACGTGTTGTTCATATGTATTATTCGTATGAATACGTTCATACGGATAATTCGTATTATCGTACCTTGAAATTCTGATACTGTTACATCCCTATTGTATAACAATCAATATTGATATGAATACAGTAGATATGAAATGAAATGCAATCAATGTTTTCATACAAACCTGTAGAAATTGATCATTAGAGCTCCCTGAAGAGCCTTGTAAGAAAGTCTCCGTTCACCTTTTTTAGCATAAGAGTAAAAAATGATTAACCCATAGCTTCAATATAAAATTTACACACCATATTGGAATAGTACTATAAGGTCACAGAAGTATTGGGAGAAGGGTAATGCCATCATTTTACCTTATAAACTAGTGGGTTCAAATTAGGCCCTGCTTAATATTCATTCGTATATTCATATGTCTTTTCGGCCAACTTATCCAGCATATGTTTTACGCAGCATATGCCCTTCCAGCCGCAACCCAATACTGGGAAACACATATACACACACTCATACACCACGGCCAATTTAGCTTATTCAATTCACCTATAAAGCATCTCTTTGGATTGTGAGGGAAACCGGAGCACCCGGAAAAAAACCCACGTGAAGACGGGGAGAACATGCAAACTTCACACAGAAATGCCAACTGACTCAGCCGAGGCTCAAACCAACGACCTTCTTCCTGTGAGGTGATCATGCTACCCACTGTGCCACTGTGAAACCCCCTGCTTAATATATAAATATAGTACTGTTATAGTATATAGTATATTATTATTAGTAGCATTATTATTACTATTGCTATATTAGTATTGTTTGGATTACAGTATATTTTAAGGATCACATTTTCTATTTGTATAATAATTTGAGTTTTTAGCACTCCTTAATATTATATTTAGTTTTAGTTAAGCTGTAAATTTTACATTAAGTTTTAATTCGTAAAAAAGGTATTAGTCAATAATCGGTCAACACCAGAGATGCCCAAAGTTTGTCCATGGTAACCTTTGATTTGGCCCGCCAAGAGAGGGAGAATGATGGGGATGGTTTAGAGCAGGGGTCACCAATCCTGGTCCTGGAGGGCCAGTGACCCTGCAGGGTTTAGCTCCAACTTGCCTCAACACACCTGCCTGGGTGTTTCAAGTATACCTAAGACTTTGATTAGCTGGTTCAGGTGTTTGATTAGGGTTGGAGCTAAAATCTGCAGGACACCGGCCCTCCAGGAACAAGTTTGATGACCACTGGTTTAGAGATTGTTATCTCAAATTGAATGTAATTTTTAATATGTTTGTTCTATTCTATTGAAACTAAAATATTTCAGTTTAAATCATGTCGATAAATCAGATTTAGTTTAAAATATACATGCTGTCACCTGATGGATCAAATCAAGGCAAAGGCTGATTCTGCTTGACAAGTGTATTCAGATTCCTTTTCTAAAGCTTGCAATGTTTAATTAGTTGCAAACTTTAATTAGTAAGTGCAGTCCCTCATTTTTACATGCAATCCATGAAATATTGGAAAACATATCAACACATCTGAATAAAAACATTGTAAATGTGGCTTACATTGGTGTCTGGAGTGAAGTGACACCATGCTGCTTGTCAGTGTAGGGGATTGTCTTCAAATTACAACATGCCGAGCCTTACCACCATTCAATCATCCACTCTGATGGACTGCAGGCTTTAAATTAGATTAAATGCTCAGGAATCACAAAAAGCATGGCCTGACATGCGATGTCCATTGTAATGGACACATGGTCCGAAGGGGTTAAAGTTAGGTAATATAATTCAAAGAAATGTTTTCTATTTATTTTGAAGTATTATGAAATAAACTTTAATGTGGCGAGGCAGTGGCGCAGTAGGTAGTGCTGTCGCCTCACAGCAAGAAGGTCGTCGGGTCGCTGGTTCAAGCCTCGGCTCAGTTGGTGTTTCTGTGTGGAGTTTGCATGTTCTCCCTGCCTTCGCATGGGTTTCCTCCGGGTGCTCCGGTTTCCCCCACAGTCCAAAGACATGCGGCACAGGTGAATTGGGTAGGCTAAATTGTCCGTAGTGTATGAGTGTGTGTGTGAATGTGTGTGGATGTTTCCCAGAGATAGGTTGCGGCTGGAAGGGCATCTGCTGCATAAAAACTTGCTGGATAAGTTGGCGTTTCATTCCACTGTGGCGACCCCGGATTAATAAAGGGACTAAGTCGACAAGAAAATGAATGAATAAACTTTAATGTAAAATAGTTTGGTATATTTTTGGTACATCACGGCTATCAATGATATTTTTAGCCCTTAATACAAAAAGGTTTTGGCATCCCTGGTCAACACCACACATACTGTAAATGGCAATGCATTGTGAGCCGATCCTCACCTTTGCTTAACAGATGCTCGTGGCGTTTAGAGTCAAACAGGGCAGTAAAGGTCTCCATCTGTTTGTTTAGATCCTCCAGAAGCTCTTGCTTCACCTCAGTATCTTCCATTTTCTATTAATCAAAAAATGTTATGATTAATATAAAAACAATAAGAACATATTTGAAAAAAAACACAGCCACACTTAACAATAAGGTTTCATCAGTTAATGTATTTACTCAGTGTAGTGGATCATTATTGATCCATGATTCGTATGGATCACAACCCACGGTTCGGAACACACGTGTCCTGCTGTATAATAATAAATTATTTTTGTTGCTAGATAAATCTTAAATGTGTAACGATTGCAGAGAGATTGCCTCTTAGCGTCATTCAAATCACACGTATATGAAAGCCTTCAGAAGGGCTTTCCTGTAAAATATAATGATGACTGAAAAAGTTATGGTAGGTTATTCAGGATGTGGTGGATTTCTTAGGTTATTAAAGTTATTTTCTGCCTTTAGTTTAGCTTAAATTAACATATTCAGTGTAAGCTGCACAATTAATGATCAAAAGTATCTCAACACCCACACAACATAATTTATAAATGATGGTGATTTTCATATTATTTCTTTCAATCGCTCCATTCAAATCTGAAAATGAAAAAAATTAAGTTGAATAAAGTTACAAACAGACAAATTACACAGAGCTACTGGGATAGCATGTTATAGTTTAGATAAAACCACTGATGTTTACGGTAAAGATTAAAAACACCGTTATGAGCATTTAACTGAACACTCAAAAATGAAACTTGTAGGCAGCAATTACATTATTTAATCAATAGGTGGAAACAACCGGCCGTCAAAAATATGCCACTGAATAATTCTTCAAAAATGACAAATCTAGCAATGAAATGTGAAGTTTTATGAGTGAATAACTGACTCATTTATTGAAAATGAGACTAAAAATGAATATGGATTGTACAAACTATAATGTTAGATTTATACATTTAGCGTTATTAGCAACAGTAGTAGTAACAGTCAATTTCCTACAGCACTGAATAATTTACAATTTATTTTTATTCAGCTGATTATTTCTTCATTTTATTTTTAATACAATTACCGGTTCTCAGTTCGGTTTGTTGAAACCAAAAGTGTATTGCAGTACTGTTTTTGTAATAAATAAAAAGCAAATTCTATTTTTCTCCTCTCCTTTTTGTCTGATTCGAAAAATGGTCCAATCCGTGACTAAAAAACCATTACAGTATGTAATCTGAACCGTGAGATATGTAATCTGTTACACCACTAGTATTTGCTAACATAAACTAATTATGAGCAATACTTGTACACCATTTATTAATCACAGCTCACCATTTACTAATGCATCATTAACATCCAACTTCATGCTTTTCAACATTTATTAACATCAACATTTAGTTAATGCGCTGCGAGTTAACATGAACTAACAATGAACTGCTGTATTTCCATTAACTAAAGTTAAATAACATGAAGAAATTGTGTAATGTAATAACAGTATTGTTTAGTTTGTTCATGTTAGTACATGCATTAACTAACATTAACTAATACAAGCTTATTGTAAAGTGTTAAAACTCAATAGTATAAACTATTTGAGCAGAACATACTTCCACTTGGTGCTTCTCCCTCTTGAGACCCTCTTCGATGTTAGCCTGCAGTTTCCCCCAGAAATTAAAGCCATCTTTTTCAAGTCCAGGTGTCCTCTCCAGCCATTGCTGCAATTTGCATAAATTCATAACAATCTTCTAATTATACAAATTTCATAGTTTGCATTTAGAAGATCCTAAAGATTTGATTTGATTTCTGTTTTTGATGAGTGTTTTACCTCCACCAGCTGAAGGAGAGTGGGTTCCTGCTCTGAACTCAGCAGCGTCTCGCTCTCCTCTCCATGAAAGTTGTCTCTGTAGTGTCTGCGATTGTACGGGACTCTTAAATGATCCGCTACACCAATCTTTTGCTCCAGAAGACGGAACTGAAGACTCTGGAAGCCCGAGGCTGGAGACAGATACTCCCTATAACATTCAAACAAAAGATAATAGAGCAAATAAATCACTCAGACCATTTTTTTTAATCTTCTGATTTACTGTACTGGTCAACTCAGAATAATAATTCATTCAGCAAGTTAACAGGTCACTGTTTCAAATGATCTCAATAAATGAGCAAATCTCTTGTTAACAATTATCCATCGTTTCAAATGATCTCATTATAGCAAGTTTCCAGTAAACAATTCACTGATTCAAATGATTCAGTCATAGAGAAAGTCTCCAGTTAACAATTTACTGATTCGATTGATCTGATCTGAGCGAGTCTTCAGCTAAAAATTCACTGATTCAAGTGATTTCATCAGAGTGAGTCTCCAGAAACCAATTCACTGATTTTAACGATTCAGTCAGAGTGAATCTCCTGTTAACAATTCACTGATTCAAATGATTTAATCTGAGCAAGTCTTCAATTAACGATTCACTGATTCAGTTGAGCTTATCAGAGTTAATGATTCACTGATTCAATTGATCTTACCAGAGTGAGTCTCCAGTTAATGATTCACTTGATTTGATCAGAGGGAGATTCCAGATAAAAATTCACTGATTCAATTGATCTTATCAGAATAAGTCTCAAGTTAACGATTTACTGATTCAAGTAATTTGATCTTAGCAAATATCCAATTAATGATTCACTAGTTCAGTTGATCTTATCAGTGTGAGTCTCCAGTTTATGATTAACTAATTCAATTGATTTGATCAGAGCGAGATTCCGGTTAATAATTCACTGATTCAATCGATCGCATCAGAGTAAGTCTTCAGTTAATGATTTACTGATTCAAGTGATTTGATCAGAGCAATTCTTCAATTAACAATTCACTGATTCAATTGATCCTATCAGAGTGAGTATCCAGTTAACGATTCACTAATTCAATTTATTTAATCAGAGCGAGATTCCAATTAATGATTCAATTGATCTGATCCGAGTGATTCTCCGGCTAACAATTCACTGATTCAACTGATCCGATCACAGCGGGTCTCCAGTAAATGATTTAATGATTCAATTGATCTGAACAGAGCAAGTCACCAGTTAACAATTGATTGATTTAAATGATCCAGTCAGATCGAATCTACAGTTAATGATTCACTGATTTGAATTACACGGTCAGAGCGAGTCTCCAGTTAATGAATCACTGAATTTACAACTAGGACTCAAAATAAATAAAGAAAAGGAGATCCTGGAGCTTGAGTGCATGTGACTGATGGTGTGAAAAGTCGTCCAAAAGTAAGCTACTAATGCAAAAATGAAAATGTGTTATTTTAAATAAATATCATATTTATGTAATGACTGCCGATTGCTGGTGAAGTAAATCTGCTGTAAAAGGGCAACATGTTTAACTCCACAGCATGAAATACTTGATCCTGGACATTTCTGTAATTTCCTGTTTGAATAGGGCAGGTCTTATTTAAAAGCTAAATGTAAAATTGTCAAATATTTTCCCCACGCTGATTTAGCTCATACTAGACATACAACTATTATAGTGGTGTATTGTTCTTAAAATGCTAACACATTTTGCTCTGTTACACATAGACGTATAAATACAGTTAAAATGACTCATGACAATCATGCCAGATTTATGATAAGTTTTGTTGTCGTGACAATGTCAAGTTGTCATGACAAAGATGAAGACAGGTTGTGATGCATTTGTTTATATGTCAAGTTGTCATAACCTGGTCATACCTAACAACATCATTGCATTTAAAATGTCATAACTTAGCCACTTACACTTAATGACAATTATGAGCATGCAAAAAATCTCATTCACCTTCATGACATGTCTTGTCATGATTATAAAGGTTTCATGACAATTTTTTTTATCTATATTAATCTCACTGTAATTTTGGAAATAATCTAGATTAATCCAGATTAAAGTGGCTTGTTTGAATTCTGCCGAAGGCATTCAGAATATATGGGCTACCCAAATAATGACTAAAAGTAAGTCTTTGAGAACGGCTTTCTCAAGCCAGGTGGCGCATTTGACCAGGGGCTCATCTCCTGTTTCCAAAATGCATCACAAACTGCTTGAGAAACTGTTCTACTATGACAATTGGTGATGAAAATAAATGATGTTCAATAAGATGTACTTGTGTCTACTAACTGTTTATTCAGTTAAACATGAATTCTGAACTGTAGGCCTACATAAGCTCAAAACAGCAATTTTTGATTACTTTAATCCGAATAAAGTCATAACTTATTTGATCATGAAGTGTGGACCTTTTTTTCTTTCTATTTGGCGTGTGTTATTTAATTCAGTAACACTCTCACCAGTCCTTACTCCTTATTTGTGTTAAATTTGTCACAGGGACATGAACGAAATGTACATAAGTTAAAGTGAAACTGCCGAACCGCAGTTAAAGTCACCCAAAAATACAGAAAACTCTTACATGAAAGCACTTCACATAAACACCCTAATTATATTATTGTCTAGGCAAATAACAAGACTACAGATGTCCATGTAAGCGCATTCAGTAGTGTCTTCAAAGTTAGTAAAAGATCCAGAAGGGCATCCTGCTGATTTGATTCGGAAGGGCACTTTTTTGTCAGGTGGATCACCGGTTTGACTTTCATTCAACATCATTCATTTTAAAAAACCACTCGGCCCATTTTGTTTGTATATGTTTTACTCGAACGCATAAACTCGACAGGTGCCTGATAGTTACATATAGAGCTAACATTAATCAGATTTACTTTAGTAAACTGCGTCCATGTTAGCACATCATGTTTGATGTGGTAATTTCACAGTAAGACTACACACAGGTTCAAAGACTCATTCTCGCCACCTACAGTGCAATTCGGTCAGGTATACATGCACGCTTAAATATTAAAATATGAAAGTTATCATAGCTTGCATAGAATAGGCCCAGCTCCCAACACAACTTTGAGAACAGATTAATGACCATGGTTTTTTAAACGCCTGATAAGAGTCTCGCGTTAACGCAGAACTTTAACGCCGATAACGGCCCACCACTAATTTAAATAAAGTGTTACCTTAATTTTTAAGTACATAAAAAAGCAAGAGCTTTTGTACTCAACTAAAATCAAAAGGAGTAAAGTTTTATCCGGCTTTTTTTTTTTTTTTAATTTACTTGATATTGTGTGCTTTATCCACCAATGGAACAAATACATGAGACACTTGTGGAATGATATACAAATAAGAAAGCATTTTACTCCTCTACTTTTTTATCAAATTAATCAGGTTTCAACTACATTTTTGTAAGTTACACAAAGTTTAACTTATATTTTTTGTCACTTGAGACAACTAGAAAAGTTAATTTGATCCCATTTAAAAGATTTATTTTACATATAAATTAGACATAAATTGCAACCAGCACTGAATGAAGCTGTTACCTGAAATCAAAGAAGTCCAGAGCAGTCATAGTCTCCAGTACAGCAAACTGATCTACCAGCAGCTTGAAGATCATGGTTATCCTGTGGATTCTGCTCACCACCTTCAGCATGTTTCTCTCATCCCGAACCTGCCGAACAAAATCAACATTGAAACATTTTTAACCAGAACACACATTAACAACATTTAACAAAAAAAACAAAAAAAAACAAAAAAAAAAACAGTATAGAGTGATCTCCACTCTCTTTAAACAGACGTATTTTACTCCATTTGTACTCACATGTTTTTTAATGAACAGGTCACGAACTGAATCAAGCTCCCACAATATCTGCTTAAACCACAACTCGTACGCTAAAGGAAAAGAAAATATGACAACACTGTCAGGATCTGTAGAGCAATCTTATAAATCAAGATTCTTTATTATTATTTCAACACCCATAGAGCCCGTTGCTTCTTCATAGGAAAATTTAATTATTTGTTATGTAAAATTTCACAGTCGCATGAGACCTTCATCAGACTAAACACTCAAAAAACCTTAACTGTAGCCTTTTGATTTAATTTGCTCTGTCACTTTATTGTGATGGTCCATTTGAGTCACACCTGTTAATCGATTCAGTTGTTCCAAAACAGGGATCAAAATTGTTATATTATTGCTCTTTACTCTTGGCGCGCTTTCAAACGGAAAAGTTTCTAAACGAACCAAAAGAGCTATAACAAGTCATGTGTGAGTAAACTCTCCTCACGTTGATCAGAGTTTCAGGGTTTATTTTGCAGAGTCCCGCTCAGCTTTCAGCGGGGGTGGTGGTTTGGTGGTGTGTTTGACAAGGTGTGTGCGACGTGTCTGAGGAGCGAGGAGGGATGTGATGGGCAGGGGTGAGAAGGTTGCGCAACGTATTTGAGGACCGGGAGAATTCCCGGTGGGCCGGTCCGTTTTTTGGCCGCGAGGGCCGGTGTCCCTAGCTTCAGACTCTGTTGCTCTCATCAGTCACACTTTTTAAATTAATTAATTTATTTGACCAGTCTTCTTATTCATTATTTAAATTAAATTAATAAATAATTTTAAAATAATTTAAATTATTAAAGACTATATATTTTTTTTGGAAATTCATTAGTTGTGGACTAACTTTGTTCCTTCTCTGCTCTTGGGCCACCAGTTGCTGACTTAGCTCATCTAGTAAGAACTAGACCCGGGTTTGATCCCCACTCAGATCATTACAGTACACACATAGAAAACAACAACAGTAATAGCAAATAAACATCATTAATGTTTGGACTTTCAGCATTGTAAATTAAACTACACTGAACTGAACTTTAACTCTGAAATCTGGACTGACAGTTTCAATTTACGAGAACTTCTCTGAAACTTTACGAGAAGCTGCTTTTACACAAATCTACATCGTAAAAGCGCTATAGAAATAAAGATGAATTAAATTTAATTAATGAGAGCCAATCACTGTAGTACAAATCAGCAATTATATCTTATTCAAAACACCATATGTTCATACATGATGACCTATGTATCCCTATCACACCCTACAGCAAGTATTGATAGCGTGCAGGATTATTTGTTTACCTTTTGCACATGCTGATATTTGCCGTGCACCTATCCTTGCTTCAGGTGTGTGGAGCTTACTTCACAGTTTGTTTAAACTACTTATTTTAAATAAGCTAAAACAACATAAATCATTTGTTTTTGTTGCTTTGTTTGTGACAACTTAATTGTGTTATGTTTAAACCAGTAACCAATAAGTTAACCTAAATCCTTTATGTTGTCCCAACACAAATCGGCTGTGTGGAACCCATCTTTTATTTTTTACAGTGTTGATAAATAAAATGTTACTTACTTCAAAAAAATGGTTTATTAGAACCAATGGTTCTTCATTAAAATTCCTGTAAAAACCTCCTTAAATAATGAATATATACAAACAGATTACCTTGGTGAGTAACGATGAAGAGATGCTCATCGTGGATTTTGTTGCCTTTTTGTTCACTCTGCAAAACTTGAGCATTCAGCACCTTGTCAAGCTATCAGAAAACACAAAAACACATTGAATTAATTTATTTAATTTAGAAAAAAATATATATATGTTTTGTAATATATATATATATATATATATATATATATATATATATATATATATATATATATATATATATATATATATATATATATATACGGAGGAAGAATTTAGATGAGTAGAAATGTCTATTAAAGGTTGATTGAAGGTTGAGTTATTTACCTGTAAATATTCTCCGTAGATGATTCCTCCTTTAGTGGCTTTGTTGACGCCTCCTTGGGATCCATCCTCTTCCTCTGCCTGCCTGGGGTTACTGGACAACAATCTAATATTGAAATTAAAATGTAAAAGTACAGACATTACATTCAATTTGTTTGCATTCTATTTCATTTAATTACAAAAGGAAATAAAAAACTAAAATGCCAAACGCACTGAAGCGTTCCTCCCAAAAATGGACATCCACTCATGTTTTGTCCTTGCAATGTTCAACAGGAATTGATTTTTTCCTCTGTCTGCTTACTGAAAGTTGTCACAATGTTCTGGGTGTTTCATTGCAAAGTGGAGCATTTAAAGGTTTGCAGCGTCCAATCAAATGCTGGATTGCCACACCTGGCCTATGAAAACACATATTTAACACACAAGAAACGTTTCAGACACAACCCTCCAACAGGTGCAGGTGGAAATCAAGCATGTGGAGAAGATTCAGGAGCTTTAGCAGATATAGTGAAGAGCAGATATACAAGAGAATGGGACAGTTAATACAACATGATTAAATATGGAGACTATTGACTAAAATGTGAGATAATATACTTTCAATCAGTTTATGTTTTTGTTTGTTGTTAATAAAACATGATTAAATATGGAGAGAA
This sequence comes from Danio rerio, assembly GCF_052040795.2. NCBI lineage: Eukaryota > Metazoa > Chordata > Actinopteri > Cypriniformes > Danionidae > Danio > Danio rerio. Next base: position 36,931,756 of record NC_141031.1, read on the forward strand.
TTGACTAAATTGTGAGATGTTGGGATAAATTGATTTAATTTCAGATTATTTTTGTTAATAAAACATGATTAAATGTCGAGAAAATAGACTAAAATGTTAGCTGATTTACTTTCAGATTGTTTTTTGTTATTAAAACATGGCAAAATGTGCATGGAGAGAATTGACTAAAATGTGAGATGATTTACTTTTAGATTAATGTTTGTTAAAAAAGCATGATTGAATGTGGACAGAATTGACTAAAATGTGAGATAATATACTTTTAGATATTTTAATGTATATAATTATATACAGATAAATATTTGTTAATACAACTCGATTAAATGTTGAGAGGCAACGCAGTGGCGCAGTAGGTAGCGCTGTCGCCTCACTCGCTGGTTCGAGCCTGGGCTGGGTCAGTTGGCATTTCTGTGTGGAGTTTGCATGTTCTCCTTGCGATTGCGTGGGTTAACTCCGGGTGCTCCGGTTTCCAAAGACATGCGGTACATGTGAATTGGGTAGGCTAAATTGTCCGTAGTGTATGAGTGTGAATGGGGGTATGGATGTTTAATAGAGATGGGTTGCAGCTGGAAGGGCATCCGCTGCGTGAAACATATTCTGGATAAGTTGGCGGTTCATTCCACTGTGGCGACCCCAGATTAATAAAGAGACTAAGGCGAAAAGAAAATGAATGAATGAATAAATTTGGAGAGAATTGACTGTAGTGTAAGATAATTTACTTTCAGAATATTTTTGTTAATAAAACATGATTAAATGTGGAAAAATGTAACTAAAATGTGGGATAACATACTTTCAGAATAATTTTTGCTAATAAAACAATTAAATATTAAAACAGTTGGCTGAAATGTGATATGATATACTTTCACATTGTTTTTGTTAATAAAACATAATTAAATATGGACAGAATAGACTAAAATGTGAGATAATATACTTTCAAATATAGTTTTGTTAATAAAACATGACTAAATGTAGACAAATTGACTAAAATGAGAGATAATAAAATTTCAGATTAATATTTGTTAATAGAACATTAAATGTAGAGAAATGGAAAAAAATGTGAGATACTACTACTTTTTACAGTTTTTTTTTTTGTTTTTAGCACTGTGCATTTGTGCTATAGGCATTAATTATGTATGAAGTACAAATGAAAATGAATCACATTTAAATGTGCATAAAATGACACACTTTACATTTCAGCATTTAGGCTATGTGCTGTCAGCGTCTACCAGTAATTTATTATCATTCTGCCATCAGGAGATTTACATTTGTCTAATATAGGTCACATTTATTTGATTAAAAGAATGAATATAAGTCAATATTTCTGTGAAACGCCATTAATAAAGTTTATCATAAAATATTCTACTGAGTGCAGTTACCAGAAGAACATGAGTAAATAAAAAATTATTTGAAAAAAAAAAATCAGTTAAAAACTCCTAAATTGTTTGTTTGTTGGCGGCACAATATCGCAGTGGTCAGTCACCTCACAGCACGAAGGTCACTGGTTTGAGTCCCGACTGGAACAGGTGACATTTCTGTATGAAGTTTGCATGTACACATTTGACAGTCTGATTTTTTAACATAAGTGTTCACCTGTGTATGGGTAGCCTTCCTAAAATCAATTATCATATATTTTGTCTGAAATGCATTTAACAGAAGATATGTCTCCTCACACCATCTAACAAAATCAGCAAGTACCATGAACGATTACATTATCATGAAGTTGGCTGACAATGACAGTGCCATTTGCATACTTAATTATATAGCGGTTCTATTTTCCCACCTACTTTGGCACATACAGTAGAGAAAATAAGTATTGAACACATAATGGCTTTTTTCCTTGTAATATTATTTCTAAAGAAGCAGTTGACCCCAAACAATTCACACAAAATATAATAAAATAATTTATTTATATAAATGATTTTTTATGGGTAATAACAATGAAATAGCACAAGGAAAACGTACTGAGATACTGCAACGTATTTAATACCAAATAAAAGTATTAAACAAATAAAGTAAAAGTAAAAAAATAAAGTTTTTTTTACAGACTTAGTGTAAAACACTTATGGGTTTCGTCGATCAAATCTGACCTTTATTTAGCATTTTTTTAAATTGGATTTAGATCCTGTGATTGGCTGGGCCATTCTACAGCTTGATTTTCTCTCTCTGAAAGCATTTGAGAGTTTCCTTGGCTGATCCTTTGGATCATTGTCTTGCTGACATGTCCACCCTGGTTTCTTCTTCATCATCCTGCTAATGTAGATGTTGGACTGATGCAGCTGATATTCATTCACTATGAGGAAGAGCAGAGGATGGCTGAAGATCTAAGAGATTTCAGCTGCTGTCTGGTCTTTCACTGCCTTTCTACACCTCCCTTTCTTCATGTGTTCAATACTTTTTCAATGTGCCATTTCATTTTATTAAGCATAACTTAATTTGTAAACTAATTAGATTTGTTTTCTTTGCATATATGGATTTATTTGGTTGTTACCAACATCCAGTGAAATATTCAAGTCAAGGCACCTTTAGGAATATGTTTTCTAAGAAAAATGGTGACGTGTTCAATAATTATTTTCCTCGCTGTATTTGTGTAGAGGATGTATAACAGAGGTGAAAGAACACATCCTTTTGGGGACCCAGTTGAGAAGCAAACTTTGTCAGATAAGCATCCATTTACTCTAGCACTTTGTATTCGGTTAGTTAAAAAGTTAAGAATCCAGCCCACTAGGTTATTACTGAGATCAAACTGTTCTAGCAGTTTCCTTATTAAAATATGAGGTTGAATTGTTTATAAAATATGAGGTTGAAATCCTTATTAAAATATGAGGTTGAATCCCCAAATGTTTAAAAAGGAGATTAAGGAAAGCAATTGTGGCATCATATACTCCCCGATGGGGCAGATAGGCAAACTGCATGGGATCAAGTGCATACTCAGTTTTTCCTTAATGTTTCAGACCTCACATACTTAAAAAAATAAAAACAAAACTTTGTTATACCGAAATCAGATTGAACAGAGTTGAATGCAGTCTCTACCTTTTATCGATCATTTTTCACATATAGTTGGCACCAAGAACAAACATAGAAGCAATCTGCTAAATGATTCAGGAAAAATGATTCAAAAGGGCAACTGGAAAACATAGTAAATGGATTTTTACTGCATTTTCAAAAGTAAAACGTTAAATTTGACTCCGGAATGATTAAATGGACACACTTCATCTCCCATTTACTCTCCCATTAAACCTGCTTTTTATTAGGCTGGCATGTGTAGCATGCCAGACTATTGTTATCCTATTTTTCTTCTGAGACTAAAAATTAAACTCTATCTCCTTCTAGAGCTTTCGAGCTATGACCACCAAACTTACACCAGACCTCCAAACTGGTCTGACTCGGGTTGCTATATCTTTTTCTACTGATCCGACTTTCGGTTTTACTGAAAAATGTCCCGGGACCGTCGGAAAAATCCCATAGACTTAACATTGGACCACACTTTGTGACCTCATAACTCTGCATCAGACTGTCCTACAGACTTCTAATTGGGCTCATTTAACTCAGACTACCTAACTGCCAATAACTAATGAGCTTTTAACTTTCTGGCCACACCCTAGCAACCACTTTTGGGACCCTAGAAACTGTCCCATAGACTTACACTGCAAAAGACTCTCATTGACTTGACATTGGCTCAAACTTTGTGAGCTCATAACTCTACATCAGACTGTCGCACAGACTTCTAACTGGGCTCATTTAACTCAGACTACCAAACTACCAATAACTGATGAGCTTTCAACTTTCTAGCCACACCCTAACAACCAGATACTGCACCCTAGCCACGGTCCCATAGACTGCCATTATAGAGGTTCAGATTATTATTGTTATGCTACAGTGTGATAAAGACATGGGGGTTGTTTTTAACTGTTCATATTGGCAAGAAGCTTTGATAAATCATCAGTCTAAGCTGTCAATCAACTCCATAGCAACAAAACAGACTAACCTAGCAACGATATAACAGCAGCTATATCTCAGCATCAGAACATCGTAGAGAAGCGGGGGTTGGCTTGTTTGACTCAAGCTAGCACACCATCCATCCATCCATCCATCTATCTATCTTTTCATACTTTTTAAAAACTGTTTAAACTAAATAAACTATTACCATCAGGCGTTCACAAGCCAGCCTCAAAACTTGTCCTCAAACTTTAAGAATCTAGTTCTCATTAAAACTTTATATTTTGAAATCAGATTTTGTGTATTAAACTGAAATAAACATTGTTCTGGTAAAATAGTAATAATAATAATAATAATTATTATTATTATTATTATTATTATTATTATTATTATTATTATTATTATTATTATTATTATTATTATTATTACAATGATTTTTATCATTTTCATGCAATATTCTTTGTACGATCAGGATTTATTATTTGACAATGTCTTTGCATTTATAATACTTTTTGCTCTGCGTACTTGTCTGTTGTTGTATATTAACTTTTAGTCCTTATATGTTCTGGTAAGATTTTTCCTCTGTCCTAGAAGAATTTGGTTGGATTACTTTGCTTTCTATACAAACTGTTGATGGTTTAAATCAGTGATCACTTGTTCCTGGAGGGCCGGTGTCCTGGAGATTTTAGCTCCAACCCTAATCAAACACACCTGAACCAGCTAATCAAGGTCTTACTAGGTATACTTGAAACACCCAGGCAGGTGTGTTGAGGCAAGTTGGAGCTAAACCCTGCAGGGACACCGGCCCTCCAGGAACAAGATTGGTGACCCCTGGTTTAAATGTTAACTAGGTACACTTTTTTAAAACAAAATCATCATGAACTACTATCACCAAAATAAAACATTCATTTTATTTTTAAATAAGACCCTGCTATCGTTTCTTGCCGTAATCCTGCACATTTAAGGGGAATCTCCTGTAGTGGCTATTTTCTCTAAGGAGGCTCTCTCAGTGGTCAAGAAACAAAGTCTTACCCGGGATGTCTTTTACAAGTTTTATTCTTTATAAAAAAGATCACAGTCATACAGCAACAACAGTTTCTGCAGAGTGAGATACTAAAGCAAAGTGTGTTCACCCTTTTATCTGGTTTGTACTGCTTACGAGGTCAACTCCCAATAAGGCCTCATCTACAATTACGTCAGGCGTCTTCTGCTGTTCGTGCGATTTGCTCATAACAACCACACATCCTTCTTAGGATAATGAAAAAGCTTTCAACTAAAGAAATATAGTTATCTATAAAAATGTACACATAGGTTTTATGATGAACATATGGAGAACACAGATACACACACATGTAATAATGAGTCTTAGACTAGTTTCTAACATATAAAGCTCATCTAAAAATGAATTTCCATTACACTCCTCATCCATCACAAGTGTTCAGCATCCACTTGGACACCACACACCAGTTGATTGGTGGAGAGGAGACAGAGTGATAAAGCCATTTTTGATATAGGGATGGTTAGAAGGCCATGATGGACAAAGGACAGCGGGAAAATTTGGCCAGGATGCCAGGGTTAAATCCCTATTCTTTTTGAAGGCTATCTGGGGGCTTTTAACAACCACAGAGAGTCGTGACCCCAGTTTAACATCTCATCTGAAAGACAGCGCTCACCGAGCAGTATGGAGTCCCCTTCACTACACTGGGGCGTTATGACCCACACAGACCACAGGTTGAGCACCCCCTGCTGGTCTCACTAACACCATGTCCAGCAGCAATCTACTGTAGCTTTCACATGTGGTCTCCCATCCAGGTACTGACCAGGTGCAACCCTGCTTGGCTTCAGTGGGCGACCATATAAGAGAAATTGAGTAAATAAGCTCAAAGTAATTTTCAGTGAAGTGTATCAACTTATATTTTCAGGAAAAAATTCAATTAATTCGGTCTATACACAAAATATTTATCATCATCATCATCATATTTTTACTCTTTAAGTAAGATGAAGGAAAAGCAATGTCGGAGAAACAGTAGCAGGGTCTTATTTTAACGTTTTGGTGATGGTAATGCAAGGGGAGTTTGAATTATACTTAAGTTGTGGTTTAAACAATCAAACATTTTGTACAGAAAACAAAGACATTAAACCATGTTCTTCTAGGACACGAGAAGAAAAAACACAAGACTAAAAATTAATTTACAACTACATACGTGAGCACAGAGCTACATGTTTTACAAATGCAAAGACATTGTCAAATAATAAATCCTGGTCGTACAATGAATATTGCGTAACCGATATTCATTCTAGTGTAATACACAATATGTGATATGTGAACAAAAATGAAAAGCAGGTTTAATGGGAAGAGTAATGGGAGATAGTTAATCACTGCGAATCTGCAGTTTTACTTTCGAAAATGTGGAATAAATGTGTTTTCCAGATGCCGTTTTGAATCCTTTGTTCTGAATTTAGCACAACAACACTTCTATGTTCATTTTTAGTGGCAACTGTGGGGGAAAAAAAGTTTGATAAAAAAGACTGCTGTGAGTTTAAAGTTTATGAAATATTCACACTTTGGTTGAAGATTACCAAAACAAACTTTTTTTTCAGTAGATTAACTTGCATGGATTAATTTTTCACCTAAAAAACAACTATGTGCGCTAACAAAAAACAAGAAATCTTTTGATTTCCCACAGATTTTGACTGCGGGAGCTGTGTTCAACTGGTGCTGCATGTGCAAGCTAAGGGGACTTTGATTTGTCTGGGGAATGGGATTTCAGAAAAAGGTGAGTGTACTGTGTACCTGCCTGTAGGCTCATACTAACGCACTCTTAAGTTAACAAATAACTGCACTAGTTTCAGTTGGTAATAAAAGTATTTGGTGATTTAAACAACGTGACGCAGGAAGTGACAACGGTAACCATCAAGCATCAAAAAACACTTGCGTCACGTCTGGTGCTGCAATGCACTGGGTGTATTCCCATTAACATGCCTGGAGACAGAATAGTTAATCAAAAACAGTTCACTTTGTTTCACCACAGTTACACATAATTGGTCATTATTTATGCTCAGCAGAGCTGTAGGGACTGATCAGTCCAGTACAATACAGTCACAATCAGTAAAAAAAAAACTTTTTTTGGTTTTTCTTTCTTAGTTTTTACTCTAGTGTGAAATCTATTGATAAGCGGTTATTTGCTTGTCTGTACGGTCCTACTCTTTTTAAATCCAACCACAACAGAAGACTTATTAAGAAAAGGATTATCTACACCACAGGTGTCAAACTCAAATGCACCTGATCAAACTAATTGAGTCCTTCAGGCTTGTTTGAAACCTACAGGTAAGTGTGTTGGAGCAGGGTTGGAACTAAACTGTTGCAGGGCTTCGGCCCTCCAGGAATTGAGTTTGACACCCCTGATCTACATAGTAAAAAAATCTTGAGCTTTAAAATTTTTAGTTAACTTACATCAATCAAACTGACTGAAATATTAAGTTAAACTTTGTATAACTTCAAAAATTTAGTCAAAACCTGATTAACTTATTAAAATAAGTTAAAGCAACATCAAAATATGCTAAATACATAATTTGGGAAATATTTTTAAACAGAAAAAAACATAATAATCATAGGAGGGCGAATAATTTTGACTTCCACTGTAAGAAAAAACATTTTTTTTACTGTGATGGCCTTCATGAGAGACTACCTGTGCATATATTCAGTGGATTTTGATTTTTGAGCTGTTGTCTACACAATTTTTATTTGGATACAAGAATTTTTTTTTTTTTTTTTTTTTAACATACTCGTATCCTTTAAATTTAAGTTAAAGACCCAGTGTCTGGGTCTAGGAGTATTAAAAATATATGTTTAATAAAGACTTTTGTCTGTGGCATAATTTTTGACAGCAAATCAACACAAAATAAGGCCGCAAATATTAAGAAAAGCTGCAGCAAATTCAGTCATTTTAGACTGCAAAATTATGAAAAAAAGCCCCACTAAATCCTGGAGGGACTGGTCATTTGTTTTGTTTTTTACAGTATAGGTTATCCAAGCCTTTTTCATAAATAAATAAATGAATGAATGAATGAATGAATGAACAAATAAATAAATTAATTAATTAATAAAAAAATAAATGAATGATTGAATAAATGAATAAATGAATGAATGAATAAATGAATGAATATATGAATGAATATATGACTAAATAAATAAACGAATGAATGAATGAATGAATGAATGAACGAACGAACGAACGAACGATCAAATTAATAAATGCAAGTGCATTCTAAAATGAGACATAAGAAAAGCTACAATCACTATCAAAATAAAGTACTTTAAAAGAACAGTCGTTTTCAAGAAAGCTTTCAATAAGCACATGTGGCTTTTTTATGTCCAATATGGCAGCTTTGACAGTCATCTAAAGACATTGTTTATCCACAACCAAACCTTTCAAGTCAGTATAGAGGCATTCTTTGGGAATCATAACAAGATTATCTGTTATATAATAGCTGATGCAAATGGCTGCATGTGTTCCTGTGATACAAGCTTGCCCAAACAGTTGCAGAACAGCACTTGGAGCCCAACCAGAAGACCTGATCTTTAAACTATACAAATCGATGTCTCAGAGGCAGAGAGGAGTTCATAGGATGTTGTATTTACAATTGGCCTGAAGTTAGGTAATGTACAAATTCATGTCCGGACACATGTCAAAACAAATCACATGCTGCCGGGCACATAAGCACTGATGACGTGGGGAATATTCACAGAAATGTGCTGCTAGAACAAACTGACCTTGACTGCTCATGTGATTTGTCTTGTTAAGAGTCACACAATGCATTTTTGTGAATTGTAAAACATAGGTTGGGGGGACTATTTGGTGCACATTAAAGGGTTAGTTCACCAAAAAATTAAAATCTAGTCTCACTCTGGTGTTGTTGTAATTCTGTATGGTCTTCTGACTTTGAGGCCATGAGATAATAAAAGACGTTCTGCTTTCATTTTGTCCCTCATATACTACCTGACAAATGTCTTGTCGTCGATTCCAGTTGTAAGAGCAACAAATAATAACTTGACTTCTAGTTGATCATTTGGAAAAGTGGCAGAAGGTAGATTTTTCTGATGAAATATCTGAACTTCATCTCAATCATCACAAATACTGCAGAAGACCTGTCGGAACTTGCATGGACCCAAGATTCTCACAGAAAATCAGTCAAGTTCGGTGAAGAAAAAAATCATGGTTTGGGGTTGCATTCAGTATGGGGAGTGACCGGCATCATCAACAGCCTGGGGTATTAAGACATTATATTAAGACATTATTAAGAATGTCTGGGGTAAAATGGAGGAGGCATTAAAGATGAATCCAAAAAATCTTGATGAACTCTGGGAGTCCTGCAAGAACGCTTTCTTTGCCATTCCAGATGACTTTATTAATAAGTTATTTGAGCCATTGCAGAGATGTATGGATGCAGTCCTCCAAGCTGGGAGTTACTTTACATTCGATAATGTACATTATTGCTGTTAAGTGACAAGACTTTTGTCTAAGCAAAGTCAGACCTTACTCTCCTAATTATATAATTAAAAATAAAGCCATGATCATATTTTTCATTTGGTCAAATAAGGGCAATCTAGAGGCCTTTGCCTTTCATATAAGCCACTTCTGACACCAAACGATCAACTTAAAGTCAAGTTATTATTTCGGCACCTTGAAATTATTAAGGTTCTACCTGTGTTCTAAATGATTTTGAGATATTGAGCTTCAAAGTTTATGCATTCCATTTTGCAAACATTATGCGTGAAACAGTTTTCTTTCATACATTATCATGACAGAGACCCTAAATATAGTCTAAACGTAAATGATCAAATTTTTCTTTTTTTAATATAGATTTTTTTTTTTTAAAAATACACTTCTTTTCGTTTTCTTTTTTCTCTAAATTTAAAAAAAGGCTTCTAAATAATCCCATTTACACATTAATTTTGTGTGGTGCTGCATTATTTATCGACTATTTAAAGATTTTGTCTTTCTGGTTTTTCCTGCTGTCAATTGGTCCTGATTGGTCCTCGTGCATTAATTAAAAATGCTGATTGGCTGACAGAAAGAACCTTATAGACCCTATAGAGTTCAACTGTGTAGATAAACCCTTTTTGTTTTTTTGAATAAAAAGTCTTAAAATGTAAACAACTTAAAAAAAAAACATCACAATGTAAATAAGTTGTCATTTAATAAGAATATGTGAATAACTCAATTTTGACAAAAAATGTCAGATAGAACATTATAATTCTAAGGTGACGAATTGTTGTTTCTAAAACTTGGAAAGGTGACAAGACTTTTGTTAGGTAGTGTATATGAAGTGGGCAGTGAGCAGCACAAAGCATTTTTTATTAACCAAACAAATCAAATGGTTAATGATAGAGGTGAAAAGTGAACCTAAAATTAATTAGTCATTTAGGAAAATCCTGACCTTGGCAGTTGCCCTTCATGCCCAACTGAAGGCTACAGGTTGTGAATCATTTCAAGATAAATAGATTTCACATTCACGAATGTCATCAACACCTACCTTTTGCTTGCAATCATTGTGACATTTTTGTGGCATTCACCATGACTTGGATGAACATATGCAGGAAATGTTTGAAGGTTTTCTCCTTTTGTGGGACAATACAGAAATAAAAGCACACATTTAAATGACAGAAGTAGGAGTAAATTATGTCTAAAATTTTATTTTGTAGGTGAACCATCCCTGTAACTAGCCAACTAACCAAAGGCCAAACACGACGATCCAGTAACAGGTAATATATATTGCTTACACGCTTAATTCTCGTTTTATCATTGTCTGCAGTTTCCTAATATCTCCATGTGCTTCAATTCCTTCCTATGTGTCTGTCTGCCGTCTCATAGAAGGCAAAGTTGAAGAAACGAAGGTTAAAGTGGTAAGCGAGCATACCAAATAAACAGGCTATTCCTTTTTATATCCATTGTTAATTTCACAAATTATTATTGAGTATTTTCAAAAGAATCTTTCAAAAGTGTATTTTTGGAGGAATTAAACATTTATTAAAGGACATTTAATAATCTTCAAACCTATCAAATTTGTAATCTGTAAAGATATATATTACAAAATGTCTCTTATAACATCCAATGATGTTCTATTTACCAGTACATACTGAAAAACAATAATCAAAAATAAGCAGCACAATAATTTCTGGAGATGTTTGTGTCATCAGAATTTGTTTGTGAAGTTTCAGGCCAAAACACATATTAGATCATTTATTATAACCTGTTTAAAATGTCAATTTTTGGGTCAGAAGTAACTGTAACTCTAGTTTTTTCATCCGAAATTGAAAATGAGCTGCTTCTCCAGTCTGTTCTCATGACATTTGTATAACAAGGTTGGATGTAAACATTGCAAAAAGTCAGAAAGCAACTCAGACATGATGAAACAGACCCACAATCACAAATACCATAGTAAGATGAACTGTTTATGAATTACATAGCTCAAAAAAGTAGTTCAAAATGCTATAGAAATAGAAAGTATAGCACTTACTGAAGAGTTGGAACAGATATTTTAATCCCAGTCTCTTTGCAAATCCTGTCTTGTGGACATGTTTTATGCGTTAATACTGAGACATGTTAATTCGCACCTGTCCATCAATATCAATGGGTGGGAAAAACCCAACACAATCTCACAGCAATTCGTAACTTTTTGAATTAGTAGCTAATTCGTATGAATTCGTACGATCTAATTCGTACAATTTAGTATGATTTGCTTATCCCCCAATGACGGTTGAGGTTAGGGGTGGGGTTGGGTGCCACGCCTCCTTTTTAAAATCGTACAATTTTGTACGACTGAACTCGTAGGAATTCGTAAGAACTAGCCGCTAAAATGGCAAAACAAAAAATACTCTCGTGAGATCAGGCTGGAAAACCACACTGCTAAGTTATGTTGTGGTGGGTTACCTACCATGCTAACAATTTCCAGTGTTTTGCATGATAAATGCCCTTTAAAAAGAAAAGGATCCTTAAGCATCACATTATCGTGATACTGAAGATTTGAGGATTAACATGTTCATACATAAACATTAGAGAATATTTTAAGTTGTTACAATTGAATTTTTCATCAAACCAAATGGAATCCAGATTTTAAAAATGTAGCGTGGATACTTCATAAACAAAATATTTTCTTCCATCATATAAACAATTTCTTTTAAATATACAAGCATTTGTGTTTGCCTGGCATTAATATAAATAAATAAATAAATAACAGCAAATTATACGTTTAAAAGTAACCCAAAAAGACACAGCAGATACATACAGTTGAAGCCAGAATAATTAGTATATTAATATACTAGTATTTAGCTTAAAGTGACATTTAAAAGCTTAACTAGGTTAATTAGGCTAACTAGGCAGGTTAGGGGTAATTAGACAAGTTAATGATGGTTTGTTCTGTAGACTATTGAAAAAAAATAGCTTAAAGGGCTAATAATTTTGACCTTAAATGGCTTTTAAAAAATTAATAAATGAAAAAATGTTTTTTTTTTAAGCTGAAATAAAACAAATAAGACTTTCTCCAGAAGAAAAAATATTATCAGACATACTGTGAAAATGTCCTTGCTCTACTGTGAAAAAAATAGATCAATCAAAGATGGGCTAATAATTCTGACATCAACTGTTTATAAACAATGCAAAAACAACCAATTCTATCAGTTATTTGCTTTCTATTACTTTTTTTTTTTAAGTAGGGAGATAAAAAATATATATAAAAAAATCTGCCAAAATACAAGGCATGTAAACACTGTAAACCTTGATCAGGACATGGTAAATAAAGTCTGCTAAACAACTATCTGATTTCTGATAACATGCTGATATCAGTAATCCAAGGTTTCAGTTTGTGCTATTTATTGAAAAAGCAATACTCTAGATAGGGGAGAGACAAAAAAAAGGAAACATACAATATTTATTATAAGCAAATTAAATGAATGCACAGCTAAAGTCAGAATTATAAGCCCTCCTGAACTATCAGCCCACCTGTTTATTTTTTATTTTTTTATCAAATTTTTTTCTGTTTACCGGAGAGATTTTTTTCAAAACATTTGTAAACATAATAAATTTAATAACTCATTCATAATAACTGATTTCTTTTATCTTTGAAATGATGACAGTAATTAATATTTTACTCCAGACGAACAAAATATAATAGGAATTACGGTAAAAACTTCCTCACTCTGTTAAACAATATTTAGGAAAGATTTGGCATAATAATACATTAAATCCACCAGTCAACTTTATTAAATGAAATGAGTGTAGTTAACTTAAATTGACTAAAAGAAATTCTACTCATTGGAAAATAGTTTTTAACTCAGTGTTGAAGGTAACAATTTAACAAAAAAACAAAAAACAAAAAAAAAAGTTCACAGTACCCATAAAGATTAGTTTTTAACTCAAATGATTTGTAGCATTTGGTTTCCTCAAACAGTTTGAGCTGCCTTAACTTATTGAGTTTTACAGTACTCGGATTGAGTTTGAGTTCTCTTCATTTATTGTGTTTTACTCAATGACTGTAAAAATTTTTTTACTGTGTTTTACTGTGCTCGAATTGCTTCATTTACTCTAATGGATTAAGTTGAACTTAAAACGGTTTATTGCAATTGGTTTCTTCAAAAGGTTTTAGTTACCTTAACTTTTTGGGGTTTACAGTGTAATAATAATAATAATAATAATAATAATAAAGTAGGAAGATCACAGGATGGCTATAATTTGAAGTTCAACTAAATATAAATATCAGCAATCTCAAACAAAAAACAAAAAGTTGTGGGACTGAAGGTCTTCCGAACACCAAGAAAATGGACCCAAAAAAAGTTTTCCATACTTATTTATTTAGCATTAATCATTACAAATACACACATTTCCCTGAGGAAATTAACCAGTCCAGCTTTAAAAAGAACCAGTGGCTGAACATTTGCTTGTGTTTGATAACACCGTCCTCGAATGTAAATTAAAAGGACTCACGATACAAAACCAACAAGCAAAACTAAAGAGTAACAACGTGTACTGAATGACCTCCAGTAATCAAACACTCATATTCTACTGCATTTGTATCCTAGAGAACGGCAGATATGACATGAAAATGGCCCCACGTATGACAAAAAAAAAAAAAAAAACCTAAAGCACATTTATAACTGCAATTAAATTTAAAGAGCGACATGACGGATATTACAGTGTTCATCTGCAGGTGTAAAAGTGAACAAAACCGACATAAACAAATGTGCATAAGGTGCAGGTTACGGTGACAGGATTGAATGATGTTCTCCTAGTTTAGCAGTGAACTACTGCCTCCTAGAGGAAGAGAAACTGATTGCCACACCACACAGTTCTGATCAAGACAAACCATTTAAATAATAATAATAATAATAAACAAACCATCAGCATTGACAGTAACAATAATTAAAAAAGAAATAATTTAACATCCCCAATCCCAAAATTCAGCATCGCATTCACATTTATTAAGGACATACAGGTTTAAAAAAAAAAAAAAAAAGTGGTAACACTTTAAAATAATAAACACTATAAATCATTTATTAAGCATTAGCAAATAATGAATTCATTCTCTGTTAAGCATAACTCTACATTAATAAAGGTCAACAAGCAGTTTACAACTGCAAATACAAATGCTCTATTCTTGCCTCATAAGCACCTATATAATGTGTTTAATGATTGTATTTTCATGCTTAGTTAATGATTAGTTTTTTATAGTATTGCATTATTTACAAACTAGTTATTTGAGAGTAGTTGGGGTTTGTAAGGTCATTCAGAATAAGCTAGCAAATGATTAATAAACTATTCAAATGAACATTGTTATCTTATTATTCAGGCATATACTAATACTTAATTAGCATGTTAATAAATGCTTCATTGACTCATCTTCATCGGGTTTTGTGACCTAATCTAAAGTGAGGGCTATTTATGCTTGATAAATAATTCATAATTGATCAATTAAAGGCTCTGTTATATTCTAAACAGGGAAAAAATGTCTTAGATAGTTTTTATCTATTTGAAGATCCACAAATGAAACTGCATCGAATGAAAAATAAATCTTATGTAAAATAAAATGACTGCACAGTTTAAACATTGCTAAATAACATTGAAATGTTGCATCATAATAGATTGTTGAGTTAATATATTGTTGTTGTTTTAGCCAATTTTGTGTTCTATGTTGGCACTCCTGTTATTCAGCAATGTTTAAACTTTACAGTCATTTTACAGATAAGATTAAAAAGATGTACTGTTCAGTTGATAATAAGCCTTTAATTGTCATTTAAAAGGCATTTATAATTCATAAATCGTCCTCAATTTAGGATGAAGATGAGTTAATAAAGCATTTATTAACATACAAATTACCTATTAGTATATGCCTGAATAATAATATATAAATGTTGATTTGAATAGTTTATTAATCATTTACCATCTCATTTTAAATGATCTTAATCAACCCGAACTACTCTTAAATACAACTGATTCGTAAATAATGCAATACTCAATTTAGTCATGAAAAATGAATCAGTGAAGTATGAAAGTACAATTATTTAGCATATTTTAAATGTGCTTATATGTCAAGAAAAGAGCATTTGTATCTATAAATGTAGACTTAATGCTTATCAAATAACAAATTCACTATTTGCAAATGCTTAATAGATGATTCAGTGTGTGATAAAGCATTACCAAAAACACTATAATAATACACGCTATAAATCCTTTATAAAGCATTAGCAAATAGTGAATTCATTCTCTGTTAAACATTAAGTCTACATTAATAAATGTTAGTGAGCAGTTTATAACTGCAGATACAAATGCTCTATTCTTGACTAATACTAATTTAATAGTTCATTTGTATGTTAATAAATGTTTATTAACTCAACTTCATCTAGTTTTGTGACCTAATCTAAAGTGACGACTATTTATGCTTTATAAATCCCTAATAAACTACAATTTAAAGCTCTTGTTAATTATACTCTAAAAATGTTAATAAAATAAATGACTATTCATTTGCATCTATTTGAAGATATATAAATGAAACGGCATCAAATGAAAAATCTTTGCAATCTTAACTAAAATAAAGTTACTGTGCAGTTTAAACATCGCTAAATAACATTGACATGTTGTATCATATTGTTAAATTACTATATTGTTCTAGTTTTATCCAGTTTTGTTATATTTTGACACTCAAGTTATTCTGCAATGCTTAAACTTTAGTCATTTTTCTTTTTAGATAAGATTACAATGATCTGAATGATCTTACAAACCCGAAAATACTCATACAAATGAACTGAAAAGAATGCGATACTTAATTTAGTCATGAAAAATTAATCAGTAACAAAGTAGGAAAATACAATTATTAAGCACAATATACATGTGCTTATAAGTTTGCATTTGTATCTGCAGTTATAAAATGTTTACTAGTGTCTATTAATACAGAGTTAATGCTTAAGAAATTCACTATTTACTAATGCTTAATAGATGATTCATAGTGTGTAGTTGTTATAAAGTGTTACCAAAAATGTTTGCTTATCCATCCGGGCTCAGTAGATGGTCTGAACAAATTGCTTTTGTTTATATATATATATATATATATATATATATATATATATATATATATATATATTTAGACCATTTCACCTAGCAAAGGTGATTATTTTTTGTCTTGTTCAAGGAATGCCCAGCAAACGTATTTATGATATAAACAAACTCAGACATAATACAGATGACAAGACGACATCATTGCAAAGATGTCAGATGATCAATACCATTTCAAAACATCAAACAGTACCAAGGCATTACAGAAATGGAGCAATAAAAAGACAGATTCAGCCCTTTATCAGATTAATTAACAAAAAAAATGCCCCAAACAGCAAAATCAATCGAAGTGAACTTGAAGACCAAATAAATAAAAGCAAACACATAAGATCTGATTGTAGGAAAACTGTATGAACTTCATCGCTGTGGATTATTGAAGACAATCTATGCATCATATTTTAAGACATACATGTGCACAGATGTCTTCATCTCATATAATAATTATTAATTCATGAAGTGCTGCTGATATGGAAGCTTGTTTGTTTGCCACAGGATTACATATATAATTGGTTTTACTGTGCCCTTGTTATACATGTATATGCACTGACTATATTATTAATATATTGTGCATAATTACATGCTACTATCCCTAAAGCTAACCATACAGTAAGTGCATGATGTTAATTAATATTATTCAGTACGAGTTAAACGATAACAAGGACACCGCAATAAAAAAAGAAAAGAAAAAACAACTCACAATTCTGATTTTTACAGTTTATACCAAAACAAACATGGAAGTCCGTTAACATTACTAAATAAAAAAATAAAAAAAATAAATACAAAGTAAAAAAAAAATTATTAAGTCAGAATTCTGAGTTGTAAAGTTACAATTCTGATTTATTAAGTCAGAAAGGAAATTCTGACTTACTAACTGGCAATTCTGACTTTATAACTCGGAATTGCAACTTAACTCGGAATTCTAATTTAACAACTCGGAATTCTGACTTACTCGCAATTCTGACTTACTAACTCGGAATTCTTACCTACTAACTCGGAATTTTGACATACTAACTCGGAATTCTGACTTACCAACCCGCAATTCTGACTTACTAACTTGGAATTCTGACTTAACTCAGAATTGCGACTTAACTCAAAATTCTGACTAACTAACTCGGAATTCTGACTAACTCGCAATTCTGACTTATTAACTCGGAATTTTGACATACTCGGAATTCTGACTAACTAACTCGCAATTCTGACTTTAAAACTCGAATTGCGACTTAACTCAGAATTGCGACTTACTAACTTGCAATTCTGACTTATTAATTCAGAATTCTGACTTGACAACTCGGAATTCTGACTTAACTTAGAATTGCGACTTAACTCAGAATTCAGACTTACTTACTCGCAATTCTAACTTAATAACTGGCAATTCTGACTTTTTAACTCAGAATTCTGACTTAACTCGCAATCTTACTTTATCTCCGATTTCTGACTTCATAAGTCACAATTCTGACTTTATAACTAGGAAATTTTGACTTTATAATTTTTTTCTTTTTTTTAATTGAGTGGCGGGAACAGGCTTCCATAACAAATCTGAATTGTGAGATCTGAATCAGATTTGAAATACATTATTGAGATGCTATTGAATATTCAAACTCAAAACGGAGTTAAAAATGATCACGACACTGCAATTTCTTAACTTTAACTGCAACTTTAACTTTAAAAAAGCTCAAATTGACAAAAAGTACTTTTTATTGCATGATGTAAACTGATGTTTTATTTTTAATAGTAAAATTTTACTATTAACCATTTTAATTTGTATTGATATATTTATTAAATATAAAGCTAGCATATGAAATGAAAACTAAGCAAATCAGTATGACAACACTGACTTCGATGAAATGACCAACCAGATCTCAACACATACACGAGTTGGGTATTTAAATGAGCGACAACACAAACTTAGTATAAAAGAAGTATACAGAAGAAAAATGTAGGTGATGACCTGATATTGCTTAGTGGTTCATTTCAGGAGCAACATGTTAAAAAAATTGCAAGAACAACAGTTCTGCACTGAGAAAAGCCTGCAAGTTGAGCACAGTTGAAGTGCGCTGCATAAATTATGCAAATAAAATCGCATCTGGAAAAAACAGAAGGGATCTCCAGCATTACATTGAGCCTTCCTTGTGCATTTTCAGATAAAGAATGCTGTATTTGTTTCTTAAATTAGCAGCAAAACTCTTAGAAAGTCATGCAGAAGTAATACTGTGAACTAACCAATTCTGAGTGATTTCATTGGCAGCCTGATTTGATTTGGATTGCAATAAAAAGCGACATACAGTTTTCAGATATGAAGTCTTCACTTCCTAAAGCTCTACCAATCTTCTGAATTTTCCCAAAGAACACCTAAGACCCCCTTTTCCCCCTATCCCAATGCAATTCCCAGTGTCATTGCAAACAAAGATAATCAGAGATGCCGTGCTGTTGAGTAAATCAGGTCTCAACAGTTGCAGCGATGGATGGACCAGATACTGCGTCAGGAGACATAACACAAACCGCTTTCACAATGTTTGGCCTTTCACAACTGAATCCCCACCTCGATTCTTCCATGGGAAGAGATATGCAAAGTAAAGATGACGTGAATATATATATCATTAATACATCTACGTCGATATATATTTGTCAAAAAACAAGCTGGCTTGGAAATGACGCTGGATCTCGGATTCGGTGAGCCACTAGAGTTTGGTTTGTTCCGCATGCATTGATGGTTTCCTATGCATCTGCATGCAGCCTCCTGTAGAGATGAAGCGCTGCCGACTACTATTCAAGCACAAAAATCCAGAGCTTCGGTGATATTTGATGGTAATCATCTAAAAGAGCCACATTTGGTAATGAGTTCAATCGTTTTGCGGTCTACATGATGCTTTAAGGGAATATCGGTGACGAGCCGCATGCCCGGGGGGGGGGGGGCGGAGCTTCTACAGTTCCCAGCCTGTAAACTCCACCCATTTAAAAAAGGAAACAATCTTGAGCAGCAGAAGTGAAACAAACAAACAAAATAATCCAGGAAGAAAGACAGCTCTCCCCTAGCAGGTTTTTGGTCTTTTCGTAATTGTTTTTGACAGTGTTTACAGAAATCCCTGGTGGTTTGGACGTGCAATACGGAGTGTATTTACTGCTGAAAGAAATGCTAGGAAATCGCCTCGATCTGGTAGGAGCAGTCATCTGGATGTAGGGCGGGTTTGGCTTCAGTAGTGCTCTTGGGTTTGGGGGGCCAGTCAGGATCTACGCTTAATTCTTGTGCCAGATGCATGTAGCGTGCCTTGGGAACTTTTCTTCGCCGGCAGCAGAGCCAGGAGAGGCATTTAGATCCATACATGTCTATTCCTCCCTATAGACACACACACAATGGCATGGAAGAACAAGGAGGAGAAGATGTATGCATTTTCCACATGTTCTTGACAAGACAGAATTTCAACCTGTAAATCAGGGGTCACCAATCCTGGTCTTGGAGGGCCGGTGTCCATGCAGGGTTTAGCTCCAACTTGCCTCAACACATCTGCCTGGATGTTTCAAGCATACCAAGTAAGACTTTGATTAGCTTGTTCAGGTGTGTTTGAATAGGGTTGGAGCTAAAATCTGCAGGACACCGGCCCTCCAGGTACAAGTTTGGTGACCACTGCTGTAAATGTTAAACGTGGTAAGTGAAATGAGATTCATATTCATCTGCAGAAACGATGTGAGAGCCTTTGGTTTGTTTTGTCATGCCTTCAAGCACATGCAAGGGAAATGAATGTCTATTTGAATTAATGCCAAAATTCAAATGGTGTGTATTTCTTTGCTTTAGCTAATCTTAAGCTCCAAATGGCATTAAATAAGAATGTTCCGGGTTCAAGTCTATGGCATGCTGTCAGTTACCACAGAAAATAACAACTGGCTTTTATTTAAAAGACAAGCAAATGTGGTGTATAAAGAGTAGGACAGGGATGAAGTTAAAAAGACACTAAATATGTCTGAATTGGGTTAAAGTCCATGGCGCACTCCTAATTCTATTTTTGTAGTACCCCTACCCCTTTCCATTGACCCTTAAAACAGAGTGTGAAGGGGAAGGGCTTCAAAATTTACCTCTATGAAATGGGACAGCACTACAGCACCTGCACACGTCATCATGTCATCATAATCTCTGGCTTCATAAGAGATCAGCGACCGCGACTGCTGTGGTTATTCCAGATGTGTTATTTTTTGGTATTTTTATCTTCAGGAAATCACTGAAGGGATATATTATGGTAACATAAGGATATAATGTGGCAATAAGATCATAACTATACTGCACATTTACACAGTGGCCATATTCTTCCATGTAAATACACAAAAAAACAACATTAACATTATAGCAGACACTGTAAAAGCTCATTCACAGCCTCTAGACTTTTCTGACAGGGTATTTGAGTGTCATTGAGTGGCAGAAAGCAATGGGACCGCTATACATGAGTTATGATTATGGATTATAGATAGCGAAATTTAGCTGTTTTTATTTTAAACGGTAAAACACGAATGTCGTTATGAATGTATTAAAACATGTGCTTGTTGTCAAAATTCGTAATAATCACAAAAAAATACTAATTTGTGGATCTCCTTACTTCCGGGTGCAGCTGTGGCTGGTGTATTCTGGGAAATTTTCTTACCCCTTGGTTTCCAGTGTGGACCTGAAAAATCTCTGTTTGAAGGGGTATCTAGCCCATCCCCTTAGCCCTACGCCTTCAAGCTTAAGAGAATTGGAACACCCCTACCCCTTCATGGAAATGCACAAAACGAGAGGTAGGGGGGAGGGGAAGGGCTAAGGGGTAGAATTAGGGCTGGGCCCACATGAACCAGAAGCTGCAACCATTTTTTTTTTTTTTTGTATTGTGACACATTTCCTAGAGAAACGGAATGTTAAATGAGAAAACAGTAGGTATTGAAAATTGAATGTTTAAATTTTACTGTCTAGAGAGGTTCATCTAACCAGTTTAAGAAAATTTGGGACCCATTAAGGAATATATAAGTATATTGATCTATAGTCAAATTGATTCTTTTTTTCCCTAAGTGCAAAGTAGAGTGTATTGTTTGATTGTACAATTGTAGTTTTTGTTAAGCCACATTTTTATTTGTTGGCATGTTTTTTTTCTCTTTTTCGCACTTAAGTTGATACTATTTATACTTTTTGTAATATAACTGTTTTGGTTTGTCATTTTTTTTTTACTGTAATTTGTCATAAAAGTCATAAAAAAAAGTGGGTGTGGCTTGTTTTTCTACTGCAAGCTGATTGGATGTAGTGAAGTAGGCATTCCATTCCAAAAGATTTGAATAGTTTACTTTATAAGAGTTATATTAGAACCTAACAGACTCCTCCTCATCATCACCTTTCTGTTCATGGTCAAAACTGACATTTAGAGGGGCGTGGTTAATTATGTTAGCCACGCCCAATATCTCAAAATCACAATCTGGAAATTTAACTGAAAACAAACAGAATTTTCAGATTTTAAGCTTGAATTATAGTGACATGCACACTTAATGACATGCACAGTTGAATTGTTCACCACAAAACTGCCAATGTGAGCTAATAAAAACATAGCTAGTTTTGATTTTATTTGCACTTTAAAATGGAAATTGTGTGACTAAGGTTGCTTACTAACCTTGGAAATAGAGTAACTAATACTGCTTACTACTAACCTAGGGCACAAAAAAAAAAAAGTTTATACATATAATTTAATACAAAATGTGCTGATAGAAAATATGTATTATTATAATAATTTTAATGTTAATAAAAGTTCAAAAATATAAATATCAGATTTAGAATTTATTTAATATTAAGTAATGTCTTGTTCAATGGACGTCATTTTTACTTCATTACTTAACACGGTTTTTGCTTTTATACTCTGAAAGAGGAGTGAAAATAATTTTTGTGGTAAAGGATGGCAGGCCACAGAATCTGTCAATAGAAACTGTTTTAAACCCAGAACATTCCTTTTAAGGAATATTCCAGGTGATCTGAAATTTTAAATCTACTTTAAGAAGGGAAAAGCTTTTTTTAGTATCAATATTATTTTTCACATTTTTTTTTTCAGGGACTGTAAGCTGAAATGAAATAAAACAAATGTAAAAAATACTTTCTTGGAGACATAGATCAAATTTAAGTACTAAAATTACCAAAACTGAAAACAAAAAAGCCAGATAAAACATAAAAACCTGAACTATAAATATTAATTAACAGCTCAAAATATACTGAATAGACTCATTATGTACATAATAAAGTAATACTAGATAGCACCTGCTTAAAGACACCACAAATGTGTGATGTAACATCTTACATGTGCTTAACAAGATACAATATCCCCCACATTAATTAAATCAGTAACCTGTAACCAGGCATTTGTCAACCTAGAAAAGTAGCCTCTCACTTTAAAATGATGATTCAAGCAATAAACAGTTATTTGTGGCACTTGACAGCAGGCCACAGTCTCATTTTGAACCCTGAACATTCCTTTAAAGGAGTATTCAGAGTTATTTAATGTCTATGGCAGCTTGATTAAAAGAGTTCAAATTACAGTACATACATTTGGGACTGGTAAAATTCTTATATGCTTTTGAAGCCATTTATGCTCACCAAGACAACGTTTACTTTTTGTGAAAAACATTCTTTTTCTAGAAACATGAAACATTGTTTTTTGTGTGAAACATCATTCCAAGAATTTAAATAAGGGTCCTATTTTTTTAGACATTTTAAAAATGTAGTACATTTCTTTAAACAAAGCTGATTTTACAGCAGGTATCATTTCAGTCATTTATGGAGGCTTGTTTCTGCAACAAATTACTAATTTAATTGCAAGTTTTGTTTTGTAAGTCAATATTTAATATTTATCAATATTACAGAAGTTCACATTTCAAAATTCTGACTTTTCCCTCTAATTTAGAAGTTAATATCAAAATTCTCTGAAAAAAGTTATTGAGATATGAAGGCAGATTTGTGAAAAAATAAAAAGGCAGAATTTTGAGAAAGTTATATTTCAAAATTAAAAGACAAGTCAAAAATGAGAGGGAAAAAAATAACTCAATTGTATTTTTGTGTTATTTCCCAAACAAAAACCAGTTACAAGAAATATTTATGCAACTCTGAGAAAAAAAAAAGTTAGAACTGCAAGATGTAAGTTTAGAAATGAAAAATATATATAAATAAAATGCAATTACAAAAAAACTCAAACAAATAATTTGCATAACATAACTAAACATAAAAAACAATAAACATTACACTCTATAAACAATTGAGAAATTTGAGAATTTTGAGAAACTCAAATTCCGAAAATAGAGACGAGTCAAAACTGAGTATGACTAAGAACTCAAATGTACGTTTTTTTTTTCATTATCGCCTTTACAAAAATCTGTTAAGAGAAATGTTTATGCAAGTTAAGAAAAAAAAATAATAAAATAAATAAATATTGCAATAACAAATTAATTAAAGTCAGTATTGCATAATATAAACTCTAGAAACAAACTATTGAGATTTTTTAAAAAGGGTTGAGAAACTCAAATTGCAAAAATAGACAAAGTCTAAATTGAGGAAAAAATGAAACTCAAAAATTTTTTTGTGTTATTGCCTAAACAAAAATAAGTCACAAGAAATATTTATGCAACAAAAAAGAAAAAAAAGTTAGAATTGCAAGATGTAATCACAATTGCAAATAGTCAATTTTGCATAATATAAACTATATAAACAAACAATTTACATAATAAACAGATTCTATAAAATTTTTTTGAGAGTTTTGAGAAACTCAAATTCCATGAGAATATGCAACTTTGAGAAAACAAAAATTTTGAATAGCAAGATGGAAGTTTAGAAATGGGGAAAAAACAATTACAAATATAAACTCTATATACTTAATTTACATAACAACAATAAACAGAAAATAACAAACAAAACTTAATTGTAGGTTTTTTTACATTATCGTTACAATATGTTTTTTTACATTAACGTCTAAAAAAGAAAAGGAAAAATACGCAATTACAAATATCAAAGTCGGTATTGCAAAATATAAGCTCCATAAACAAACAATTTACATAGTAAACATAACAATAAACAAAACTCTGTAAACAAACTATTTTGAAACTCAAATTCCAAAAATAGAGACAAGTGTCAAAACTGAGGAAAAAATTTACTGAATTGTAAGATTTTATGTTAACGTCTAAACAAAAAACAATTACAAGAATTATTTATGCAACTTTAAGAACAAAAATTGCAAGATGTAAATGGGAAGAAATTTGCGATTACAAATATCGAGGTTAGTATTGCATAATATAATCTCTGTAAACAATCGCACGAAACAAAAGTGCAATTTTGAGAAAAATACAGCAAGACATTAACAGAATTGTGAGAAACTATTAAGTTAACTAATTAAAATTGAATTTTGTGATAAAGATTTATTTATTATTCCTGCAGCAGAAACAAGTCTCCATCATCTGAAAGAATACCTGAAAATCTGACCAGTCATTTGCCAATGCAAACTCAACACTTAAGTTAAAGAACCAGAAAACCCCAAGCAGCTTTCCACAGACATTAAACTTGCAAAAACCCGGAATATTCCTTTAACCAAAACCAGAAGCTTCATCGACACACAAAACACAACATATCAGAACTTTAGTGCAAGTTTTCACCGTGTTAGATGTTAAAACATTGCTCATTTAGCCACATACCTGCACCGTCATCCCAAACACGCAGTTTAAACAAGACGGAGTAGCGCACACACGTATGCAGTAGTTGCAACTACAGAAGGAGCATTAGAGGAAAATGGGGGGGAAGTGGGGTAATCAGAGTCCCCACAAGGGGGCACTAGAGAGCGTTCAGAAAAATCATGTTGGCGCATGCAAGGCCAAACGTTAAAACAGAGTGTTGGGTGTGAGGGAGAGAGAAAGAAGGAAGGATAGTGGGAAAAGAGTGAAAGTGAGAGGGAAGGAAAAAGGCGGAGTGGACACCAGGAAGTGAAAAGGCAACGGTGAACTGAAGTGTCAGATTTTTTCCCAACCTGTGGTATCGGGCCTGCAGGGGAGACGCCATAGCTTCCCTGCTTGTCTCTGCTGAACACATGCTTCCATAAGATGACGTCAAGCACGACGGTCTAAAGAATAATCGCAGTAGGGCGGAAAGAATGAAGAGAGCTACGGATCACATGGCTAGCAAAAGATTTATGGTCATCATTTTGTGTCTGCTTGTTCCTGGTCAAGAGCAAAACTAAATACATTGCTTGAAAGGGCAGTGATTTATTTATTTATTTTGGAACTGTGTGTTAGTTCAGGAGAAACAGAAGAGGGCAAGAGATTTTTGTTGGCTTAGAGCTGCACGTTCTTGATTTAAAGTATTGTGGGATCTTATTCCTAAATGACAATGTCTTTTATACTTTTGCCGATAAAATCACAGCAGATCTCTATTTGACCAACAGTTATCAACTATAATGATTATTATTTGCGTGTTGTGAAAAGTTGTATTTTCCCATAACTACTGGCAAAACAGCTTATAGTTTAGATATAAAGGCGTCTATGGTATCAATTAAAATATTGCAATCTTGAAGCGTTATATTAAATTTAACACTGTTATGCCAGTAGGTGGCGTAATATAACTGAATAAAATAGAGATTTGTTCAAAAACACTTATTCATACAGCAATGAGAAGCGATATCTTGATTAGTTGTTGAATAATTCACTCAATTTTTCTATGTGTGTCTGCACTTGTGCAAAATGAACGACCAAATGACATTAAGTTTAGAAATGTCATTAGAAGTTTAGCTAACAGAACAAAAATTGCGTTACATAATAAGTTCTTTTTTAGCTTTAGACTTAAAAGCACAGTTTGCAATTTTAGCCACTAGAGGGCATGTATACACAGCAAACAAAGGCAGAATCTGATAACAGCTTATAGTTCAGATATAAAGGTGTTTATGGTAGCGTTAAAAAAATGTGACACTGTTACTATTATGCCAGTAGGTGGCGATATATATGAGCAATATCACACTCATAGCAGTGCGATATGGCTGTATATCGACACTGGTGGAAGAAGTGCGTGGGTGCCCCCACCAGTGCCGATATACAGCCATATCGCACTGCTACGAGTGTGATATTGCGTTTATATAACAGTTTGACGGCATAATTGTGTATATAAAAACAAAATCTAACATGGAAAGCCTCAAAAACCCTTTTGTATGAGGAACTACTTTCTTCCGGATTCAAATCATAAGCTGACAGTTAAACAGTTGAGCAAGCATCTTTTAAATTTTAGATCTGTAGTGTCTGCTTTTCTTGTTGGATGTATGTGGGCGGAGTAATACACTAAGGGTAAAGAGGCTGTAGGAGTTCTGATATTGCAGAATATCGCACGGCTATCAGCCAATCAGATATGAGAACCAGACAGAACTGTTGTATAAAACTGAATAAAATAGAGATTTGTTCAAAAACACGGATTCATACAGTAATGAAGAGCAATGTTTGATTCGTTGTTGATTAATTCACTCAATTTGTATGTCTGTGCTCTTGTGCAAAATGAAAGACTGAAAGACTTTTTGAAAGTGTCATTAGTAGTTTACTAAATGAAACAAAAAATGCATTCTAGATAATCTGTGAATCTTTCTTTCCATAGCTATAGACTTAAAGGCACAGTGTGTAATCATTGCCACTAGCATAAAAAAAAAAGCATAATCTGATGACATTTATAGTTCTGATTTAAAGGTGTCTATGGTAGCAATTAAAATAATGTAATCTTGAACCGTTATATGAAACTGTTTGTTATATATATATATATATATATATATATATATATATATATATATATATATATATATATATATATATATCATTAGTAGTTAGTAGTTTACTGTATAACAAAAATTGCGTTCTAGATAATCTGTGAATTTAAGTTGTCTCAACCTCTTTTTTCCATAGCTATAGACTAAAATGTCAGTTAATCGCTTTCTTTTCATAGGTATAGACTTAAATGCACAGTGTGTAATTTTAGCCACTAGAGGGCGTGTGATCACAACAAACAAAGGTATAATGTGATAACATTTATAGTTTTGATTTAAAGGTGTCTATGGTAGCAATTAAAATAATGTAATCTTGAACCGTTATATAAAACAGTTGTGTACATACATATACACATGCATACATTTCAAATTCAACAGAAATGTCATTAGTAGTTTACTGAATAACAAAAAATACGTTCTTGATAATCTGTAAATTTAAGTTGTCTCAACCTCTTTTTTCCATAGCTATAGACTAAAAGGCAGAGTATGTTATTTTCACCACTAGAGGGCGTGTATTCATAACAAGCAAAGTAAATACAAAATAATCTGATGAACCGTAACACTGAGGCTGTTTTCATGACAACGATGTAGCCAAAAACACAACAGTTATTTCTTTCACTTTAATAAAAGTTTCACATTTTACACAACAACTATTTTAAAATGATTTTTAATCTACTCTGCCCTGAACACTTGGGGTTTTCAAAAACCTTTACTTTGAAACCCATTTTCAGATTTATTTAGGTTGAAAACTTTTGTTGTGTTTATTACATCCTAAATGACTCATGTTCATGCTAAAGTATTCAAAGATTTTTAGCACGGTAGCATTGAGGGTGTATAATGTCATTAGCACTAGTTAAAATTTGAACATTCGGGATAATGACAGTACATAAGGTAAACCCATAAAGCCCCATTCCCACATGGCGTCAGCGTCAACGATTTTCATTCACTTCGAATGGGTGACGTCTACACTGCAAAAAATGCTTTTCTTGCTAAGATTTTTTGTCTTATTTCTAGACTAAATATCTAAAATTTCTTATGCTAAGAAGCATTTTCTAGACAAGAAAAACAAATTATCTTGTTTCAAGAAATAAAATGCCAATATTAAGTGAGTTTTTCCTTAAAACAAGCAAAATATTCTGCCAATGGGGGTAAGCAAATTAATCTTGTTTTCTCTTTTGACGTAAGATTATTTTGCTTACCCAATTGGCAGATTATTTTGCTTGTTTCATGGAAAAACTCACTTTATATTGGCATATTATTTCTTAAAACAAGACAGTATAATTTGCTTGTCTAGAAAATTCTTCTTGATTTAGGAATTGTTAGATATTTGGACTAGAAACAAGACAAAAAATCTAGGTAAGAAAAGCATTTTTTGTAGTGTAGCGTTGCCAAACTGAATTGTCGATGCATTGGAGCCACTTCGTCACCAACTTTCCAAGCGCCAGCCAATCAGATAGCTGTGTGCAAATACCCCAACTCAGTCTGTAGCAGATTGCGGACTAATTTCATTGGCTGACTCTATGATGATCACATCAGCCCCAACTTTAGACACGCTCTGTCAAGCATTGACGCTGAAGCCCTGTGTGAATCGGGCATAACTGTTCTAGTGATTTTTGGATATTTTAATTAACAAATCTTACATACTGTGCCTTTATGTTGGAATTACAGATAAATTACGTGCTCTTTTGACTAGCTGCCTATTCAAAAAATCATAGGAGAATCATCTTCATTTCAAAAGTTTAACCAGAATCGTGCAGCTCTACTTCATTCTGGACCATGAGCATAAACGAGATCACATGATTGGCTGCTGAACTCTAGTGTTCTATTGATTGACAGGTGAAAGAGATCGGCTGAAAGGGGCGTGACCTTTCGTCAACACCAGGAAGTAGTCAGGATCTAAAAGGCAAAGCACACAGCCGCTATGCTACTACAATAATTGCTGGCATGTCTGAATCATGGCAAGAATAATTTGACCCTTTCTTAGGGCTGGATTCAGAGGCAGAGGAAGCTGCTGATGATGTTGCTGCTGAATCAGACGCGTTGTACAATTCGCCAGTTGTATCTGGTCAAAATTAAACTGGTCCTGTATATCAGCCTTAGCAGAGCAGATAACATTTAGTTCGTATCAGGATGGGAAAAACAGTTTACTGAAATTTACTTAATGATTCTCATACATTTTAATGCAACAAATAACAAATAGATCTGCTTACTATATTAATGAAATTTCAATTTTGAAGCTTATTCGAGTCATATTATATATTATAAAATTGAAATATATTGAAATCTATATGTATATTTACTTATTTTACTTAAATAATAACCAGCTTTTAATTCAAAACCATATTATTGTCTATGTAGAAGTTTATGTATATCCCATCAAGTATAATACATTCATTAGCTTACAGCAAGAGCAGTGTGTTATGACCCAGGCTGAAGGGTCCACTTCACCTGACTGTCACATCCTATCAGTCCAATTATCATCTATATTACAGTATAGTAGTAATTACCCCAAATATATACTGTGTATGATCTAGAAATAAAATTGGCTAACCATTTCATTCCCCCAACCTTGACCAGATTAAAATGCACTTGTTTTATTATGTGAATATCCATGTGTCTTATGCTTACCTCAATGATGACGGACACTATGGTGTTGGCCAGTATTATAATCACCATAGACACGCGCCAACTCAAAGGAACACACACCAGCTGAGGAGAACGTGGAGCGTTAGAAAAATCTAATAAAAACATACACCATGTTCAACAGTTCAGAAAGGTTAAAAACGAAAGACGTTAAATAAAATAATATTAATATTTGTGAAAACCCGGAAACGTTTTGAAGCAGCATAATTGCTTTCAATCTCTAAATAACATCAAAATGTCTAACTGAGGGTGCTTTCACACCTGTGAATCGATTCAGTTGTTCCGAAACAGAGATTACAATTGTTACATTGTTGCTCTTTGCTCTTGGAGCGGTTCGCTTTCACACTGCAATGTTTATAATCGGACCAAAAGAGCTAAAAAAAGTCACGTGCGAGTAAACTCTCCTCACATTGGTCAGAGTGTCAGGGTTTATTTTGCAGCGTCCCGCTCAGCTGTCAGGAGAGGTGGTGGTTTGGTGGTGATTGACAGGGTGCGCGCGTGTGATGTGTCTGAGGAGAGACGCGGTGGGGAGGGGTGAGAAGGGTGCGCGACAATGCCTATTTGAGTACCGGGAGGGAGTCGCAAGATTACCGGGAGATCATCACTCGTTTGCGGGCATCCAGGGACTCGCGAAACTTCCCGCCCTAATCATAATTCTCTCATCATATAGCCGTAAGCCTTATACATATCCATAAAACACTGTGATATAACCGCGCTCGGATCGGATCGCTTTCTCACTGCAATCGATCCGCTCCAGGGTTCGTTTCAATCGAGCCGAGACCACCTCACTCAAGCGATCTCGGAGCGATTACTTTGGCGCGGAACAGAGCGCGATTGCCCTGTTCACATATGCCAATTGAACCGCGCTAACTGGGCAAACGAGATACGTTCCGAAACAAAAGTGTAGGTGTGAAAGCACCCTAATAGTGTTTTCTAGATTATGGAAGACCTTGAGTGACAATTATCAAAGCTACTGGACATATACACTTACCAGCCACTTTATTAATGTACACCTCTCTTTAGTCATTTTCATAGCGGACTTGAAGCCACTGGAAGTCTTTTATCTTAAATGGTGGATTAATATTCAGCACATGATCACTAATAAGATGTGCCAGTATTAGTAACTTTAGGTAAATCTGTCAGTATTATTTTCATTCTCTTATGTTCAGCGCTTCACATTTTTGCCATTGTAGCTTCTGTCATCTGAAGGCAGAAGGCATTGACTAAGTGATTGATAGCTGATATTAACCAATCATTCCCGTTCAGTTCTAGAGCAGTGAAGACGGGGAAAGTATTTCAGGCTTTTTTTACTACAGCGAGTTTACATAACAACTGTTTATCTGTTCCTGAGTGCTGCGTTTGGCGTTTTTAGGTGAAAAGATGCATTCTGCATTAATGTCTCCAAAATCCGTGCACGTGGTGAGGATTTTGCTGTGAAAACAGTGAAAATTTATGCACTCGCCCAAATGCTTGCAAATATATTTTAAGGTCACATAGATAAAATTTTGTGTGCATATGCGATCAAAACGGTCGAGCCCTAGCATCTTTACTTGTCATTATTTCCTCATAATAATAATAAAATAAGGAAGTTATCATCA
Source organism: Danio rerio (assembly GCF_052040795.2). Classification (NCBI taxonomy): domain Eukaryota; kingdom Metazoa; phylum Chordata; class Actinopteri; order Cypriniformes; family Danionidae; genus Danio; species Danio rerio. Next base: position 36,963,301 of record NC_141031.1, read on the forward strand.
ATCACAATACAAATGACAGTAAACTCCAAAAGAACTTGTCTTCTCCACCAGCTGTGAGAAAAAGACATTATAACGACACAGATCACTGAGCCTATTCATGCCAGTGTCCCATGGAAAAAAAGTGATTGACAGGTGGTAATTTGTGTGTAACTATATTTATTGATGATTTGGTTATGGGTAAAGCAAACACCATGAGGGTCGGGAAGTGAAAACGGTAGGCTACAATTAATTAATTCGTGATGAATTAATTGATATTTAACAATGACCCCCACCCCCCGCCTACGACGACAATGCCATCACCCATCACGATGTTTTACATTAGACATTGTACGATGCCAAATTGGTCAACATCGCCCAACACTAATACTCAGGTAGGGCCCAAAGTAAATATCCCCAATTTACGCCCACAGAACTGCCGCTCACTGGATATTTTCTCTTTCTCAGCCTATTCTATGTGAACCCTAGAGATGATTGTGCGTGAAATTCCCAGTAGATTAGCAGTTTCTGAAATACACAGACCAGAAAATTAGGCACCAACAACCGTGCCACATTCAAAGTCACTTAAATCCCCTTTCTTCCCCATTCTGATGCTCAGTTTGCATAAATGCATTGAGTTTCTGCCATGCGATCGGCAGATTCAAAATTTGGTAAAGGAGCAGTTTGAGAGGTGCATCTAATAAAGTGGCTAGTGAGTGTGAAGGACGCCAAGTTATAAAGATGCAAACATACCTCTAAAAACTTGTAGATTCCAGAGATTGGGAAAAACATGATGAAAAACATGAAGATGACGAGAATTAAAGCAGAGAGGACAAACGGCCCTGAAAAAGAAAAGAAAAAAAATCATTAGACAACTAGAAACAATTAATGTACTGTAACTAAGAAATAGATTTCTATTGGTATTAAATGAGACCTATTATGCCCCTTTTTATAAGATGTAAAATAAGTTTCTGATATCCTTAGAGTGTGTATGTAAAGTTTCAGCTGAAAAAAATAATAATAAAAAAACAGAAAAATAACAGAAAATATTTTTATAACTGCTATAACTGCAAATTATGCGGTTTTGGTGACTGTCGCTTTAAATTTAAATGAGATTGTGCCATTTTTTTTAAAAGAGGGCGGACCTACAAATGCCTGAGTTTCAGCATAGTGGCAGATTCAAAAACAAGACTACGTCCTATGCTAATGAGGGAGAGATCGTCATTAATGGGTGGGGATTTCCTCGTCTGATGACACGTACAAAGAGAAAATGTCTATCACAGTGTTTCTGCAGACTGTTTTTATCAAGTGTGATTATGAAAAACAGAATTTATAATATTAATTCCTTACACTTATACAATGCTGTTTCTGGAAACTTAAAGCGCTCTACACATTGGGGGGAATCTCCTCATCCACCACCAGTGTCCAGCATCCACCTGGATGACATGACGACAGTGAGTGGTGGAGAGGAGACAGAGTGATGAAGCCAGTTATAGGGGAGGCCATGATGGACTGAGACCAGAGGGCAAATTTGGCCAGGATGCCAGGGTAAAACCCCTACTCTTTTTCAAAGGACATCCTGGGATTTTTAATGACCACACAGTCAGGATCTCGGTTTAACATCTCATACAAAAGACAGCGCTCACTGAGCAGTTACCCATCACTATACTGAGGTGTTAGGACCCACACAGGTTGGGAACCTCCTGCTGGTCTCACTAACACCCCTTCCGGCAGCAACCTAGCTTTCCCATGTGGTCTCCCATCCAGGTACTAAGCAGGCGCAGTCCTGCTTAGCTCAGTGGGCAACCATGTGAGAGTTGCAGAGAGCTAGCTGCCGGCTATTAATAAAATTGATTAGATTAGATGCTGGTTAAATTCACACACTGTTGCCACACAACTGCGTTTAAACCCCTTATAAAAGGGATTTTTGCATTATTATTGTGAATATATCAACATCATGTGCTTTTTATACTGTATCCCAATAATGTCATTTTTTTTACATCTATTTCACACACAATTTTAAATGTTGATGTTGTTAATGGATTATAATATTTTGCCTGATTAAAACTAGGTATGACACAAACAACAACTCAAATAAGAATAAAAAATACTCTCTTAAGGGTAAAAGATTGCAGATTTTCCAGTTAATAAGTGAATTTCAGACTCTCAAAGACAGCTTTGTTAGTTGTCTGTCATGCTGAACGCATCAACATTCATCCTTACAGTTCTTGTAGCTGGGCTGGCGGAAAGGTTTTCCTTTGGAGAAGACGATGGCAACAATGAGGTACTGAAATGAGGAGATAAAAAACAGTGTGGTGTTCACATCGTTGACAATATTTTCTTCTTTAGTCCCGGTGGAGTTACTGTAGTTATCCATGTGATGAGGAAGAGAGCAGTTGTAGAAACTGTAAATAAAACAAGCAAATTAAAAACAAAATAAAAGTACATTCATAGGCAAACACGCACTACACTCTCAGACACAAACAAATGTGGACAGTCACACAATGTCCTAATTACACAAGATTCCAGCGGCAAGAAACTTGGATGTCTGCACCAAACATTTTAATATCAGCCACTGCACACCCCGTGAAATGGTCCTTAACTTGATTAAAAGTATATAGGCTGTACTAAATTCCTTATTGAGTTTAAAACAGACTTTAAAACATGCGTGTGACCTAGAAGGGCGTTTTCAGAACACTGATGGCAGTCTGTCAGTAAATCTCTCTAGTTTGTTCAGTCTCTCCTGGTATCAGTACTATAGCTAACTATGCTAACTATAACTGTTTCCATTTAAAAATGCAAACGAACTATGCGCAAAACTGGATTATCGCATAAAAGGCGTGCGAATAAAGCAGCGTTTCCATCCAACAAGTCAAAGCGAACAAAATCATCACTTCCTGATTAACTGGCATCAAATATTAACAGTAAAAACTGTAGAAGAAGCTGCGTCAATCTTTTCTTCATCTAATAAATGGCTAGCGCAATCCTCACATGCAGTGAACGCGCTGTGGCGTTTGAAGGTGTCAGACGCGGAGAACAGACACTCTTGATTCTGGATGTCATTAATAATATAATAACACTAATACTTAAACGGTTAAGGTGTTTTAGAATGACCAAAACAACATTTCAGATGGTTTACAATATGCTCAGCCGGCTGGTTTTTCTATTTACACACATTTTTACCATCACATGATCTCTTATAACAATCACATGACCTTTTTTAATGCATTTACTGGAATTTGTGCGGTAAAAGTGTTTCCATCATAGTTTATGCTCATCTTTTTTTTTATTGAATGAAAAGTTTTTGTGCATTTTCCAAATTTATGTTTCCATCAATGGTTTTTTTTATACATATATACTTAAAAGCTATATAAAAAGTATTGCTTTAGCCTCAAAAGTATTGGTTTATCTGATCATGCTATTGGTTGGTTTAAAAGCTATCTTACAAATTGAAATCAATGTGTGCAAGCAGATGGCCTTGTTTCTAGTACTTTGAATGTAACTAAAGGTGTTCCACAGGGTTCAGTATTAGGACCTCTTGTTTTTACTATATATATATATTGATCAAAATATCAAAAATGCCAATTTTCATTATTATGCAGATGATACAGTTATATACACAGTTGCATCTACACCTAATCTGGCCCTTTCTCAACTACAGATCGCTTTTAATGTGCTATTTTCAAAACAAGCCAAGCAAAAACTAGGTCCTATCACTTCTACTCATGGTGCAGAGATTGAATTGGTGTCCCAGTACAAAAATCTTGGAATTTTAATTAATGATACACTTTCTTTTAGTACTTGCATTCAGCAATTGGTGAAAAAATTAAAATTTATTTTAAGCTTCCATTTTAGAATTAAGAACTGCCTTTCTTTTGATGCTACAAAGAAGCTGGTTGAAGCAACATTCATGTCGACATTGGACTACGGTGATGTTATCTATATGCATGCTTCGTCTTAAAGTCTAAATTCATTGGATACTTTTTACCATGGTGCGCTAAGATTAATAACTAATTTTAAATCCCTAACTCATCAATGTGTGCTGTATACTAGGGTAGGTTGGTCTGCTTTGTCCATTCGTAGGCTCAAGCATTGGCACATCCTTGTTTACAAATCTATACTGGGTTTACTCCCATCATATTTACAGAATTACATTTGTAAAAAGCCTGTTCTTAACTATGGTCTTCGGTCACAGGATATTTATTTACTGGCTGTTCCTAAAGTGCGGACTGAGATGGGGGAAAAGGGCTTTTAAGTACGCAGCACCTTTAGCTTGGAATAATCTGCAAACACAGTTGCAGTTCAAAGAATTGATTTCACTACATGCTTTTAAAAAGACTATAAAAGATTTAGAAGTTGAAACACAGGTTTGTAGATGTTTTTCAGTGTGATTCATGTTAACTGTAAATTGGTTTTGTTTGTTGTCTGTTGGACTCATGCGACTTGTGTACTGCCTAATCTTGGCCAAGACGCTCTTGTAAAAGAGATTTTTAATCTCAATGTGTCTTTCCTGGTAAAATAAAGGTTATAATAATAATAATATCCAAAGTCCGCATAAAAATAGGTGGATGGAAACATAGGTAATGAGTAGTAAACGTGCCCTCATGACTGTAAGTTGATTTATGTTCCTTTATTTATAGTAATCCCGTTTATCATGTTATAGTAATTCTGCTGCGGCACGGCCGACTGATATTATTAGTTTATATTGGAGTTTATAAAATGTGAAAGAAGACTCACGGGTGTTTCCTGCGCCTATATTTAGCACCTATCGCATCATATTTTATGTTCATGTTAATTTGAAATCTATGCTGAAATAAGTAATTGTGTTACTGCATACAGACAGATTGTAAACCACACACATTACCACCTCCGCCCATTTGAAAACTGTAAAATACTGGAGGATGTAAAGTGCCACATTCTGAAGAGATAAAACATTAAACGTCATCTATCTTCTGTCACGCTTCTTGCTGGGGCTCCGTAGTGAACTAGCACTCCACTCAGATAAAAAGAGTATTACAATCCTTTATATAGGGTAGAGTGACTGATGATGTTGGTTTGAATGGAGTCAAGGCTTTCATTTGTTAGTAATTTAATTTTTTTTCATTTCATTTATTTTCTATTTGCTGCTGCTTTGAGTAGAATGAAAATAAATGCCACGTAAAATGGAGTTTAAGCTCACATTGGCAGCATTTAACACTGAATAAAGCACATAATCTGTACCTGAGGAAGATCATTGTCATAGCAGTTTATGGGGTTGTTTTGCAGCAAAGTCACTGAAATACAAAAACGTTTCTAAAATAGAAATTTTGTGCATTGCTTTAGCAGATAGTTAAGATCTTTTTCATGTTAATTTGCGAATTCATTGCAATACCATTTTATCGGAGCCGCGTCATGTGAGAGAAGAGATTATTCAATATGTGATTCAATATATTAAGATACAAACAATCTCCTACATTCATCAGCAAACATCAGTAGGAGATTTTCATTTTAAAAACTGCAGTGTTGAACTGAGCTAATAGGACAAATGTTCTACAATATGAGAAGCGTTTGAATGATCTGCAGTGGCACTAATGAGCAGCAGAGGTTAGACTCACTCAGGCTTGGAGTACCAGTCCAGCCTCTGGATCAAGAGGAAGGCAATGATCTGGAAAGCCAGGCAGATGAGAATCTGTGTGAGGACTGAGAAGAGAAGAGGACCTGAGACCAGGCCAGAGGGAGGCCTGCGGGCCACCAATTCCTTCCACGCAGAGTTCAAACTCACTGAGAGCGAGAGGGAGAGAGAAAAATCATCAATACACACTGCATACAAATTATACAATAACTCAATCTCATTTCAAATTAAACTGCAACCACATGAAAACATATTTGACCTTTTTTTTTTTGCAAATAAATCAGATTTTAAAAAGTTATTGTAATAAATATTGCCCGTTTGGCCTTCATGTAAACTTACAAAAACTACTACAGGACTGCATGTGCACAGGTAGGTCATTTTTTACCTTTTTTTTTTTTTTTTTTTTAAAGATGCATCAAACTGCATTTAAAGGGCAACTAGGTTACCCCTTTTTTGAGATTTAATATAAGTCTTTTGCGTCTCTAGAATGTGTATATAAAGTTTCAGCTCAAAACACCCATCAGATTTTTCATTATACCTTTTACAAGATGCTGTTTTATACTGATTTCCAGCAGGGGGTGGTTTTGTCGTACTGCGCCTTTAAGACGAGTCTTTCCCGCCTACTGTTTCTACATGCCTTCCCGTGTGCTTTAATCTCCTCCCTCGGCTGCGTCAGACAACACACAGACTTAAAGGAAGAAGGTCTCACATAGCGTTTGTGAGAAATACTAAGAACTAATCTTTACTAATCAGCATTGTGAAGTTGCATTGATGAGTCACACACAATAGCATTACAAAGTTCACGCGCACACACGCACGCACGCACGCACACGCACACACACACACACACACACACACACACACACACACACACACACACACACACACACACACACAGAGAGATGCACACGCACACCGCAGCTGACACACACACACACACACACACACACACACACACACACACACACACACACACAGGCAGGCAGTCAGAAAGAGCGCGCTTAGCACTGTTTTTGCCCTTAAATGTGACAGGATACAGGCTAACCTTCAGTACTGTGTGGATATCTGTTATGCTAATGTACAAAATAAACCTGATTTAACTTCCACAAACCGGGATTGAAGCGTCTTCTTTTATGATTGTTCTGACACGCGGCTGTGCTGATGAAGTAAAGCTGAAGTAAAACGCTGTAATTAATTACACACATACTCTGTTTTAAAACACTTTAAACATGTGCAACTTACTCAATCACATTTCATGATGATTGATGGTCCTAGCGAACAGAACAGACCTTTTATTCCCGGTTGCTTTGCGTATGTCTGCCTGGTCTTGTTGACATATACACATGACTACCGGAACATGTTAATGCGCGCAGCTGTCAATCAATTCGGTGGGCGGGGGGAAATCGCACTCCTACGTAATGTTGCGGTCGGTCTGAAAACTGCTCTAATTGGTCCACCGTTTTTATGTTGTTAAATTGAAAAAAAAAAGGACTGGGTGTGTTTATATCACCCCAATATGATGATCTATACACTATATATACACATATGTTTGTCCAAATAGCTTGAAAAGTAGATTTTTCACCATAGGTGCCCTTTAAGTAATTGTTGCTGCACCATTTATTTTTTGGGGGAAAATATATTTTTTATAATTTATCGTTTGCATTTATAATTTTAGATTCATTATTATACATTACATTTATAAAGTCTGTAAAAGTTTCATTTTATTTCAGTTGCCTATTTTACTTAATTATATGGCATTACAAAATGTGATGTAATACACAATTCTTTTTTTAATCAATGCACTTTTGATGTAGTGTAACATTTAGGCAAAAAGGCAAATATATATGCATCTGATCCTACTGTGCATGATCAAGTGGACATCACTCTAAAGAAAATGATTATATATAATTATAGTCCTGAATCAAATTTGCTTTTTCGGTCTTATTTAAAGCAAAATGATTTTATTAATATTAAAGTCCACTTTGATGATGGAATGTAAACTTAATCTGAATATTCAGTGACTTAAAAACATCACAAATTTCTGCATTAATCATGCATGTGAAAATCTGAAATACAGAACAGACATTAGAAATGGCACTCACTGGTGAAGACGATCAGAAGAATGATGGCCATGTCTATGAAGAGAAACTGGAAGTCACCCAGGTTACTGCCAATCTGAAAAGCATCATTAATGCATCAGATTCAAAGAAGCAACATCCACAGCTCAACTAATGAACTTCAGTTATTCACAAACCCCTGTAAAAGAAGTAGAACTACTACACAAAAATAGTTGTAAAGGAAATGCGGAGCTTACGGAGTAGAGCAGTGCGACGCTGAGGCATTGAATAATACTGTAGAGCGCCATGAACTTGAACACACAGAAGGAGGTGATGAGAGCCGCTCTGCCTTCTCTGTGGAGAAACAACATGTACTGTATGAGACTACACACAAACACGACACTTGAAATGTGGTTCTTAAAAAACTGTTTACAGTGTTTGTGCTCCAGTTGTGATTGGTCATGACAGCTCACCTGATGAGGTTGGGCACACAGGTGATGCTGGGAGTTGTGGAGGTGAAAGGAGACGCCACTGAAGCCTCCAGTTCTGACAGTGAGATCCCGGCATGAGCTCTCTTCAGTGCCTGAGCAAAACACATACAGACATCATCAGTAATGCAGTCCACAACACAGAGACGACGTATAAAAAACACAATAAAAACAGCTCACCCCACAGTCATTCGCTCCATCACCACACATCCCTACAAAATAACTGCAGGAAAGGGAAAAAATGTTAGTACAACTACACTTTCTCTTTAAATATACAGAATTATTAGACCACTTGTAGATTTTTCCCTAATTTCTGTTTTTTTAAACATTTCTCAACATAATAGTTTTAATAACTCATTTCTAATCACTGTTTAATTTTCTCTTTGCAACGATGACAGTAAATAATATTTGACTAGATATTTTTCAAGTTAGTTTGTTAGTTAGTTTACTTATATAGCACATTTTTTACAACACAACATTGACCAAAGTGCTGAACACAATCAATACTAAATTAAAATAAAACCTACATCACATACATAACATTTAAAACATAAGGCAAACCCCTCAAATTTAAAAAGGCTCAAATGCTAAAGTACAAAGATGGAGTTTCAAATGCTTTTTAAAAACAGATAGAGTTGGAGCATGTCTGATGTGGGGTGGAAGCCTGTTCCAAAGTTTTGGTGCGATAACAGCAAAAGCCAAATTCCCACTTCGCTTACACCGGGACCTTGTTACAGAAAAACTAAACTGATCAGAAGACCTTAGTGCCAAACCAGGATTATACACATGTAGGAGGTCTGATAAGTAAGGTGGTGCCAGATCATTTAAGGATTTAAAAACAAAAATGAATAGTTCAATATCAATCCGTGATCTAAAAGGCAGCCAGCCTAGAGAGGAAAGAACAGGGGATATGTGCTCACACTTCCCAGTCCCAGTCAGAAGTCTCGCAGCTGCATTTTGTACTAATTGCAATCTATTCAGGGCATTTTGAATAATACCCACATATAGAGAATTGCAATAGTCAAGTCTTCCCAAAATAAAAGCATGGATCACCTTCTCAAGGTCATTAAAAGAGAGAAATGACTTCACTTTTGCCAAATAGTAAAAACTGGATTTAACAACTGAATTTACTTGTTTGTTAAATGCCAGATCACTGTCGAAATGAAACCCAAGGTTTCTAACAACAGGTTTTTGGAAAGACTTTTTTCAAGACACTAGTATTAAGCTCAAAGTGAAATTTAAAGACTAAATTAGGTAATTAGGCAAGTTATTGTATAATGACGGTTTGCTGTGTAGACAATCAGAAACAAATATTACCTAAAGGGGCTGATAATATTGACCTTAAAATGGTTTAGAAAAAAAAAAAAACTGCTTTTATTGTTGCCGAAATAAAACAAATAAGACTTTTTCCTGAGGAAAAAATATTATCGGAAATACTGTGAAAATGTCCTTGCTCTTTTAAACATCCATTGGGAAATATTAAAGAGCCCCTATTATGTATTTTTCAAAAAATGACCTTCCATGTAGTGTGTAACAGCTCTAACTGAAGTGAAATATCCAGCTAAAGCTATTAAAACTATTGATTCATCTATAAAAGAGTTAACTCATAGTGCTTCAAATGAATCATCTTAATAATGAGTCTTTAGCTGTGCTGTTGTGACGTTGATACGGAACTTAAGACCCTCCCATTTGTTGCGTGCACAAACCCAGGAATTTTTAAACCGCTTGCCTCGCCCACAGACACAGTAGCAAGAAAATAAAGAAAAACACTCTAGCACAGTGGTGTCCAAACTCGGTTCTGGAGGGCCGATGTCCTGCTGAGTTTAGCTCCAACTTGCTTCAACACACCTGCCAGGAAGTTTCTAACATCTAGTAAGAGCTTGATTAGCTGGTTCAGGTGTGTTTAATTAGGGTTAGAACTAAAATATGCAAGACACAGGCCCTCCAGGACCGAGTTTGGACACCCCTGCTCTAGCAGATCCCGGTTTAATCATGTTGCCAAGGCGTTGTGCTCTGTGTAATTTTCCCTACCCAAAGATGAGGATGTGAAGAGTCAGTGGTTGAAGTTTAATTTAGCAAAAAATACCTCAGCATTATAGCCTAGCCTTGTGCTGTCTTCCTGTCGTTTTTCTGACGAGTGCTTCAGCGATCTAAATGCTTACAACAGGAGATTCATCGGCCATTTATTAAATGAAGGATCAGAAAAGACTATTGATGTATGGGACTTTGTCAGAGTTTGACAGGAACTTCATCAGAGCACAGTTTATGGTTTCTTTCTCCATTTCACAAGAGTAAGTAAGTGCGATTAAAATGGTTGCCTCCTTGTTTTCTCTAGCTTGCAAATTATGCATTAAATTGTTTTTTGTTATTTGTAACTGCATCTACTGTATCTGGTAAAATCATGAGAACATAAAATCGTGTCTAAAGCCATGGGCGGCCGCTGCGTGCCATATCCTGAGCTGATGCTGTGGCGGTCATGAAGAAGCAGAGAGCGTGAGACTGATTCCTAAAAGACCACACTGACAGACCAATCTCTGAATTGATCCCATGGACCAGCCTGTACACCCACTGGTGACCTACTCACACCTGCAGTCCTTCACAATAAATATCCAGCGTTCTCCAGATTGCAGCTCTGCACAAGAAGTTTTGCCAGAAGAGAAATGGTCGTGGCCAACTGGATTCTCTCAAGGTTTTTTTTCCTTCACATTCGTCAATTGATGAAGTTTTGTTCCTCGCCACTGTCGCCACAGGCTTGCTTGGTTTGGGACTTGTGGAGCTGCGCATTGATGGATTTGCTCTTGAGTGTTTGGACTCTCAGCAGTGAAATTTAAACCACACTGAACTGAACTTAAACTGTGAAAACTCGACTGAGACTCGACTGAGACCGTTTCAATATACTAGAACTTCTATGTTAAGCTGCTTGAGACAATCTACACTGTAAAAGCGCTGTTGAAATAAAGATGAAATGAATTGAAGTTACTAAGACTTTCATTTTAGGATGTTGATGCATTTCCAACTAAAACTGAATATTGAGTAGGGGCGGGGCTTTCTTTTTGCGCATCATTTCCTTATAACGGTAAAGGCATGGTTAAGAATATTATGGCGAAAGCGTCAAACTGACGTCGAAAGAGAAGCAAAAGTCAAACTTTAATTAAAGATTACCAAAACAAACTTTTTTACAGCAGCACAGTGGCTCAGTGGTTAGCACTGTCGCCTCACAGCAAGAAGGTCACTAGTACCCGGCTGGGCCAGTTGGCATTTCTGTGTGGAGTTTGCATGTTCTCCTCATGTTGGTGTGGGTTTCCTCAGGGTGCTCCTGTTTCCCCCACAGTCAAAACATGCTCTATAGGTGAACTGGATTAACTTAATTAGCCATAGTGTATGAGTGTGTGGATGTGAGAGTGTATGGGTGTTTCCCAGCACTGGGTTGTGGCTGGAAGGGCATCCACTGCGTAAAACATGCTGGAATAGTTGGCGGTTCATTCTGCTGTGGTAACTCCTGATACATAAAGGACTAAACTGAAGGAAAATTAATGAATAATTTATTTTTCCACAGATTAACTTTACTGATTTACTGATAGTTCACCTAAACAAAAACATTGTGTTCTAGCAAAATAAACATTGTAAACATAAAATTTTACACAGACTTTGTGTGTGTGTCTAAGTAATACTCACTCTACACTTTCTAAAGTCTCCACAAGCTGAGTCTTCTGGTCAGGCGCCATCCTTGCAAACACAGTCCCATGAAGCACCAGCTACATCATGAAAACATTGTAAATATCAAACGTGACACATGCACAGAGATACAGTATAGGGAGAATTAGCGGCCTACTAACCTTCTGCAGCAGGTCCTGGAAATGCTCAATAATTACAGCGAAAGATTTTCCGCTCATGGCGAAGTGATACTGTTCCTGAGATCTGGACCCATCCACAGAATGACCATCTTCCAAAATAATCTCCACCTCCTGAAAACAGAGAGCACAAATGGTGAGAGATCCTGAAGCTACAGCTTTGTGCTTCATCCGATGATAATATATGAAGGTTTTTAATGTACACTGGCAATCAAAGTTTTTTTTTTTTTTTTTTTTGAAACAAGTGCATTAAACACGTCAAAGCCTAGCTAATACGATCAAAAAACTACATATAAATATATATAGTTTTAGTTTATATATAATACAATTTAAATAAAACTATATATTTTTTAATAAAATGCTAATAATAGGAAATAACAGAATGCACAACAAATGTATAATATATATTTGTTAATAAATAAAGGTTTAGATGAACATTTCATCAAAACATTTTAAAGAAAACGTCAGACCGGTGGGCCTTCAAAAATTGATTGGAGAAACAAGTGGGCCCCAAAGTGAAAAAGGTTAAGAATCCCTGCCTTTTTCTATTGACCTCAGTCTAAAATGCGGAAGTGCACCTGTTTTCGTGATTGCTTTAGAACTTCCGATTCAGTCGCCTATGGGAGAAATGACTAGGAATAATAAACGGCAGAAAACGGTCAAACTACTTGCTCTCCAAACAAATGTTTGCATTACTATACAGACCAAGTAGAATAATATATTGAGAAAATATCAGTTTGCAACATCAAGCAGCGTAATGAGCAGTTTTGAACATCTAAAAATGAATGGAAGTAAATGAGACCGGAAGTCTCAAGCCAAAATGATTCAAATGGCTGCGCCTGCTCGTATGCAATGAATAAGGTGAATAGTCTTTGGCTATACATGAAGTTGCAGTTGCATTCAGCAGTGGTGGGTTGTGTCCAGCAGATGGCGCACTGACCTCTAGTTTGGTGGGCTTGTTGGAGTGTTTGCTGGGTTTGTCGGCATAGTGCCAGTTGATCTTGGCAGCCTGTCCATCCTTTGGGGGCACCGCGTCTGCAATAATGACCAGGTCCAGTGGCTGAATCATGCCACAGTCTCGCGCCACAGAGATGGCCGTCAACATATTGTCACCTACAGGACAAAACAAAACAAAACAAAAAAACACTGTAATACTCTCAGTACAAAAAGTGAAATTCCAGGCACATCATGTACCTTTCAGACAATGTCATCTGGCCAAAACCCAGACGTTGCTCATGATTGAAGAGCGGGTACAAACTCAATCTGCTTACGCTCACAATGCCGCATTCAGCCTGGTCTGAACTTTGGAGCGCTTGGCTGGTAATCTGGAGAGCTGAGAAGCTTATTAGACGAGATTCCAGAAATACCTAATGAATTAAGCTTCAGAGCTCCCAGACTCCTGTGTGTCTGGACAGTCTGAACGGCCGACATCTTCAAACTACAGCGACTCATTCATTCCCCCTTCACTTAAATGAGGTAAGCAGGAAAGCAGGTTTGTAGGACAACAACTGACTGTATATATACACACACACACACAAGTAAATAAATAACTACAGCGGAAAACATTCCTATCATGTATACTGTGAATAAATAATCTGGGGTCAGAATGATTTTTTTCAGGGTTCCCACTCAATTGTGTGGACATAAAGTGAAACTAAATTTGTCTTGCCGGACCACATAGCTACATAAATAAACAATCATAAATATAAACACAACACTGGACGTAATAGCTATATTAAACCCATACAACTAACATACCAGACTACACCACCTGACAAAATTCCTTTCGCCTATCCAAGTTTTAGGAACAACAAATAACTTGACTTCTATTTGATCATTTCGTCTCAGAAGTGACTTATATGAAAGGCAAAGGCCTCTAGATTAAGCGTATTTTACCAAAATAAAACATGATCATGACTTGATTTTTAATGATTTAATTAGGACAGTAAGGTCTGACTTTGCTTAGACAAAAGTCTTGCCAGCTTGGACGACTGCATCCATACATCTCTGCAATGACTTAATTAACTTATTAATAGTCATCTGGAATGGTAAAGAAATCATTCTTGCAGGACTCAAGAAATCTTAGGATTGATCTTCAACAGCTGCATTTTACCCCAGACATGCTCAATAATGTTCATCTCTGGTGACTTAGCTGGCCAATCCTGGAGCACCTTGACGTTCTTCGCTTTCAAGAACTTTGATGTGGAGGAGTGCTAT